>NW_010156721.1:0-36926 GCF_000695765.1 Mesitornis unicolor
CCAATATCGTACTGATGGGAGCCTATTCAACTTAAGGCAACTGAAGGCCCACACTAAGATCCTAAATTACCTTGTCCGCGAGCTGCTTTTTGCTGACGATGCTGACCTCGTTGCTCATACAGAAGCAGCTCTGCAGTGGTTAACATCCTGCTTTGCAGAGGCTGCTGAGATTTTTTGGGCTGGAAGTCAGCTTGAAGAAGACAGAAGTTCTTTACCAACCTGCACCTCAGGAAATCTACCATTAACCCCACATTACCATAGGAAAATCAGAGCAGTGGTCAGTCCAGTAGTTCAACTATTGTCTCCGTTTAAGGCTCAGGGAGCAGGATTCTCTTTCTATTGTCCCCTACCCTCCCAGGGGGAGGATTAAAAAAAGAGGGAAGAGAGAAAAAAAAAAATGCTTCGCACAAGGTTGGAACTTAAGACTGCAACAAGTTTAATGAAAAACAACAGGGGAAAGGAAAAGGGAATTAATAAGGGATAAAGGATATTTAACTATACACAAAACCCAATCCCAGTCCAGTAGTCCCCAGTGGAAGTGGCCGACCAGTGCCTTGTGACCGCTGCAACTGCTGTGACTCGTCCCCAGAGACCGCCATATTGTTGAGGACGCAGCTGCGCTGGGCAGGGCACATCTCCAGGATGGAGGATCACCGCCTCCCTAAGGTCGTGCTCTATGGTGAACTCGCCACCGGCCACCACAACAGAGGAGCCCCAAAGAGGAGATACAAGGACTCTCTGAAACAATACCTCAATTTTGGCCATATTGACCACCATCAGTGGTCCACTCTGACCTCCAATCGGGACACATGGAGACACACCATTCATGACGCTGCTGTCTCTTTTGAGAACGCACGTAGAATCAGTCTTAAGGAGAAAAGGCAACGCAGAAAGAACCACGCCTTCCCAATACCGCCTAAGGAGACTTTCCACTGTGCCCTTTGCAACCGGACTTGCCTATCCCGCATCGGCCTTTTTAGCCATCAGCGCGCTTGCAGCAAGCGTGGGCAGTGTCCTTCCCTTATCTTTGTTCACAAAGTCTAGCCATGCAAAAAAAAAAAAAAAAGCATATTTAATAAGATGACTGTGGACCTTAACGTTAAGTTTGTACAGGCTTGCCTCCATGGGGAGTCCTTGCTCAGTGCTGTGGAGCGCTAGCCCCTGTGTGAGCAGTAGGTGAGTTTAGGGCAGTTTACATGACTCAGGCTAAGCCCTGTTCTTCTCCTCGGGGGCTCCTTAAGCGAGCCAGTTATTCCTGTGCTGTGCAAAAGCATGGGATAGGTCTGTTATATGAAACAAATATTTATCCCCACTGCATCTTTCACTGGTGGCTGGACTTTATCATACTACTGTATCATAAATTGTTTGCATGCATACAGTTGCATGATGAAGAACTAAATTTTAGTGTTTTCTGTTACATTGGCTTTTCTTTGAAGGGACTAAAACCAACATCCTAGTTATGTATATTTGTGTTCAACTCTGGAGACAATCATTACTGTTTGTAAATTGGCTTTGTTCTAATCTCCTTACTTTCAAGTAATTGAAAATTCGCTTTAGTTACTGCAGATCCTGAAGCTCCTGAAGTTTTCAGCAATTCTTCCTATTGAAGTATTCAGTGTGTTACACAATTGCTCTTTAAATGCTATTAAAATTTGCTGCTGAGAAAGAAATAAGATTTGCTATTAAGTTCCATAGTACTCGGATTTTAGATTAATCTTCTTAGATGTGTTAACTACACAGGTGGTGCTTAGCTAAATGGGATAGTGTTGATTGACAGCCACCTGAACATGAGCCAGCAGTGTGCCCAGGTGGCCAAGGCCACCAACAGCATCCTGGCCTGCATCAGGAATAGTGTGGCCAGCAGGAGCAAGGAAGTGGTCATCCCCCTGTACTCAGTCGTGGTGCGGCTGCATCTCGAATCCTGTGTTCAGTTTTGGGCCCCTCACTACAAGAGGGATGTTGAGAGGCTGGAGCATGTTCAGAGAAGGGCAACAAAGCTGGTGAAGGGTCTGGAGCACAAGTCTTGTGAGGAGTGACTGAGAGATCTTGGGTTGTTTAGCCTGGGGGAAAGGAGACTGAGGGGAGACCTTATTGCCCTCTACAATTACCTGAAAGGAGGCTGTAGTTAGGGAAGGGTCGGTCTCTTCTCCCTGGTAGCTAGTGATAGGAGAAGGTGAAATGGCCTCAAGTTGCACCAGGGGAGCTTTAGGTTGGATATGAAGAGGAATTTCTTTACTGAAAGGACTGTCAAGCACTGGAACAGGCTGCCCAGTGACGTGGTTGAGTCACCATCCCTGGAGGCGTTTAAATGCTGAGTAGATATTGTGCTTAGGGACATGATCTAGTGGTGGACTTACGACTGGATTAATGGTTGGACTCTATGATCTTAAAGGTCTTTTTGAACTAAAACCATTCTATGATTCTGATTTGAAATATGGTTCTTTCCAGGACATTTGATTATCTATTAAAACTATTAATATTAATGTGAAAATATTCAGTTAGGTTTACCATGCAGCGTGGAAGCTCTTTGAGTTTGTACTTTTTAAGCATAGTGAATAAGTTGCATGAAAAACACCTTTCTAAACTAAAAAGAACAATCCACAACAAAACTTGCCTACCTTCCCCCCAAAAAAAACCCCTAAACACAATCCCCCAAAACAAACAAAAAAGCCTTGTCCTGGTTTGAGCTAAATAGAACTAATTTTCTATTTAGTGATTTTACTTTTCAGCTCAGTCTCTCTTTAAGTGGCTGAACTTGCTGAAAACTGGCAGCACGTTTTTCCCAAACAGCGCTGCTAAAAGATGTGTTCAAGGTCAGTTGTTTCATCCTGGGTGCTGTGTCTTCATCTATGGGGCGGAAGCAGACCCAAAACTGTCCAACAAGGTATTCCATCCCACATACGTCATACTCAGTATAAAAACTGAGAGATCACGAGGGTCTTGACCCTTTTTCTGATACGTTTATTGAATTACATGGTATTTTTCTCAGGTCTTCTGTTACCAGGGTGAAAAGTTCTGTTTCTAACATTGCTGATAATTTAAAGAGATGCATCCTCTCATTGTCGTCTTTGAAGCCAATGTACCTTTTTTTCTTATTTTTTTTTCCTTAGGTGCGCTTAGACCATAATGGGAAATTTTATAATGCCCATATTCAGGAAGTTTGTTCAGAGAACGGGCCAGTTGTTGTATTTGTAGAAGAGCTTGGAGCAAAGTAAGTGCTTAATTTCTTTTGGAAGAACAGTGCCAACCTGAACCATGGTCATGGCAACATTGCTTCAGTTCAGAGTTGATTTCAGTCAGCCCCTGAAGTGTATCTACTTCTTGACTTGAAGCAGTAGTACTACAAAATTGTTAAGAAAACGGCATACTAAATGAAGAAAGGAAAAAGGGGTTCTGCAATGGCACTTCAGACCTTTTTCTTGTGCTTTTTGGAAATTACTTGCGGAGTAAAACAGTAACTATATAAATACAAGACTGATTCCTGAACAGATTGACATCTTCCTAATTAAGTGTTGTTTGTTGTGCTTACTAATTAGATGCTAGATTTGTGACAAGCTTTTCATGTTAAAAAGGCCATCAGAACACCTCACTTCTTTGTTGGTTGAGTCGCTCTGCCTGATTTCATTTGGAGAGTGCCAAGTTGCTGTTCAGATCATCGTCTTTGCTCTGCCTCTTTACAAACTGTTTAAAGTTGTTGGGAGTTGTGGGGGTTTTTTAAGTGTTGTCAGTTGGCTGTTTTTGTTGTATTTTTTCTGGAGGTCATGGTGGTTGATGTTTTTGGTTGTTTGGGAAGTGGAGTTTTTTTGGGTTTTTTTGGTACTCTTCTGGAGCAAAAAAATCCACAGCTGAGCATAGTTGAGGAAGAGGAAACACTTCCAGTTGAAGTAAATGTGGGAAACAGAAAGATAATCATTAAAAAAAAAAATTTTGTGAGATCTGAAGGTTGCCTCACAGTGTGTTCCCTTTTAAAATTTTATATTTAACCTGTTTTGAACTCTCTATTGTAGATTTTAATGTCTTCCTTTCAAATAATATAAACAGTTGCTTGGGCATTCTGCAGCATCCGCAGCTGAAAATGCAGTAATCGCTCTGGGATATAAACCGCCAACTTGATTTTTTCAATCTTTACGTCTGTTGCATTGTTTGTGATGAACTTAGCTGTTGACTGTATTGTTTTTTTTGATAGTTTTCCTTTTCTCTCTGCCCTGAAGACATTGTAATACTCACTTCACAGATGGCTGATCATTCTTTACTGGCTAAGTTTGCAGTGACTTATCAGAGAGAGTTGTGGTTTGTTTGTTGGGTGGTTTTCTTGTTTTTAAAAGGTTTGTTGTTCTACATGTTGCTTTAGTGTAACCATCATGAACTTTGAATGCAATGTTCTCAAAGACTGAAAGATCTATCAGTCTTAGTAAACATGTGGTGTTGATTTGTGCAAGCCTCAGTCTGCTCTTTGAGATGTTTTCCCTTCCATAATTCCTTGTTTTGTAGGCATGCTGTCTCACTGAAGAGCCTTAAACCTCTTCCGCAGACCTCTCCTATGGAGGGCTGGAACACTGTGCCAGGGAAGAAGATTAAAAAGTTTTTCCCAACGTGGGGGCAGAATGCTCAGCCCGGTAGGATTGGACCTCTCTTTGTGTGGCAGAATCTTTATTGTCAGATCTTTTGTTCCAAAGAGCTTAAAAAAGTCAAAGAATAATCTGTTTTCACATCTTCGTCACAGATGCTGATTGCAGAGGGCCAAAGGGTCAGAGCAAGTCAATAAAACCCCAGTCAGCACTACCTCCTCGACTTCAGCATACTGTGGGAACCAGGCAACATCAGTTCTTGTGTTCTGGACCTCAACCTCATCAGACCTCAACTGAGCAAAAAGCTCCAGGCAGGAATCCTTCCCAGACTATAAGGTAAAACTGCAAATTACATCCTCCTTATCTTGAACTCTGGCTGAGCTTCTTGGAGCCCAGGTGTCTGCTTCAGATGCTTCCAGCATGTTCTTTTGAAATGTGTTGCCATTGAATTCTTAAGAAGTGCTCCAAGTCCTTATGAATACACAGAAGCACAGGGAAAAAAAATTAAATTAAAAAAAATTTTTTTAAAAAACAACCTTTTCAAAATTACTGCCATTATGAGCTCCCACTTCTTTCCTTGCGTGGCAGCATCTCCCCTGGCAGCACCATGCACAAAACTGCAGTTTCTTCTTGGGAAGTGGATGATGTTTTTTTTCTGGTTGGGGCTGAAGTAATGTTGCAAGTAGTGTTTTCTTGGGCATGGCTAAGATCTTTCCTCAGCTTCTGCAGAACCTGTTGTAGAGGGCTGCTTTGTGTTATAGCTGATCACTTGAAGAAGTAGAACAGTATTTTGCCTGCATTTGTTGGTAGCCGTTTTTTGATTCACTGTGCTACTGCAGCAGGGTTCTGTTTTCATCATTGCCACTTTTCTTCTATGCCATCTAATAGACTGTTCTGTAGGTGGGTACAAACCCAAACTCTTCATGGTCTATTCTGTCACTCTTCTGTATTGTGACCCCTTGTGTAATATGGGGCTGAGGTGTCTTTGGAGACTGCCATATGCAACATTTTAAGGGCCTTTTTCTTCCTCATTTAACCTAAATATGTGAGGATCCTAAGAAATGTAGTTAAGTAATTCATAAAGCTCAAACAGTAATGTTAATTTTTCTATAGTGATGCTTCAGACATTGAAAATAATAATGTGTTTTCCCTTTTGTTGTTGTATTTGCAGAAATCCTATTCCTCAGTTTTCTCTTGCATGTTCATAGATAGCAGATGGGGGGTGGTCAGTTTTCAGTTGACACAGAAATGGATTAGATCACTTGATGTAGGGATTTGGTGTTTTTTAACTGTGATCTAATACCATTTGTTATGAAGTCTTTCAAAATGATATTGAACTGAGTAAATCATGGACAAAATCTGTTCTTTCCCTTTCTTAAATTTTATGTGTATGGGTAACTTGTAAAAGGCAGAAAGGGTTCTGGTGTATGTGGAATCATGTAAGCAATGCTATGTAATTATCTTCTTTATTCCTTCTAAACCAGGAGCTTGTACAGTGTTTGGTACTGGTGATATTTAATGGCTTTGTCAGAGTGATCCCGTTTCATTTTTGCCTTGACAGAAAACCCGACTGGGAGAGAACAGAGGATCTGAACCATGGCAGCAGAGACTGTAACTACTTTGGCCTCTCTCCAGAGGAGCGCAGGGAGAAACAGGCTATAGAGGAATCTCGTTCACTTTATGAGATCCAGCAGAGGGATGAAGAAGCTTTTCCTGCTCTTTCCAATGTATGCTTTTTTTCATTTGTAATTAATAGTGCATTTTTTATGCTTGTCCATGAACCTTTAATTGGCAATTTTTGCTTTGCTGTCCTTGCATTGCAATACAATTCAAAAGCTGAGGATATTTTCTTCACACTCACTTTCTACATAGAAATATGTGAATCTATGATGCTCTATATATTCAAGATAAGACACATACCTAGTGGTTTTCCCTGGGAATAACAAATGTCCACCACATGCAGTTCTTTAGGTGTGTAAATATGGTAGAGTTGAGAGCTTCTGAAACCATGGGCTTTTTTCTTCACGTTCCTCGTGTCTTTGGAAGGCTTTGCTCTTCCCTGCAGGTATTCATGCTGTCTTTTTCTTGTGTGGTGGGATCAGACTTAAAGATGAGGACAGAACTTGCTCTGAAGTACAGTTTAATTGGAGAAACAGCTCAGTAAAATGGCACTGTGGTGCTTGAATGGGTATCAGAGGTGACTAGGTTGTTTCTGATTTGTTTCACGTAAAACTTGTTTTATTTGTAAGTGACTTTTCTTTTTAGCCTGAGAGCTTTTTGGTGGGAGAACTCACCTGGCACCATAAGTAATGCTAATTCTTTTGTCAGATTTGCTCTTTTTCTGTTGTGGAGCTTAGCTGGCTTCAGTGGACTTGTCTATGCCTGAGGGAAGAATGTAGCCTTTACATTTTGAGAGATTATTCTATTGATGCAATTTTTAAAGAAAGGGGACTGGAGCATCAGTGCATGCAGGGAGCGAGCAGATTCTGTGGGTAAAGAGCTGCTGTCTGCATAGGTTTATTCTGTTATAAGCAGATGCTGTCTGAGTGAATTAGTTTTTGTTTGTCATGTGAACTAATGACATGAATGCTTTTAAAGGACATTTCACAAAATTTAGCAATGAATGAAAGAGTGGAGGAATCTGAATGGTAATGGTCAATACTGCTTTCCCCTCCCCCTGCCTTTTTGCCTATCATGGAGATAAGTATCATGTGCCATTAAGGTGCAATAGCATCACTTCAGATGATGCAAAGTGTCATCAGACTTATTATATAAATTCCTATTTCTGCTTTTGTAAACTTCTTCAGAATCAGTCAGTCTGTCAGGCTGCTGCACAGCCTGGGGATAATTTAAACCAGAAGAAGTTCTCAAATAATGAAAGAAGAAACAGCAAGTGGACAGCAGAGGCAGAAGAGCAGAAGGATAAAGGTAAATAGAAATGTCTTCAGATCAAGGTCTTTTTTTGGTTTGCTTGTTTTTATTACCAGCCTTGGAATTTATTCAAGATGGGGCATCTGTTTAGGCAATGGGGCAAAAATAATCATGCGTAGTAATGCTAAACTAAGTTAGGCTCAAGGTAGCAAAGGTGTGCTTGGGGAGGAAAGTACATGTTTTCCCGCTTTGTGAATGTTGCTGAGGTAGCAGGCCCCTTGCTGGGATTTTTGTAATAAATGGGAAGAGGAATGAGAGAAAGGAAGAGACTGTCAGAGCCACCCAAAATTGGATCCCATTGAAATTCTAGTGGGTGTGACAGAAAGTGCCAGGCAGGGAGGGGAAGGAAGAGTGGGGAGTATTAAGAGGGCTTACTACAGTTAAGAGAAAAGCAGGTAAAAGTATTCAGTGTGGCATGGTTAAGAATTAGCCCACTATAGCACATGAAAAGGGGAGAAGGTGGTGTACTGTGTAGTTGATTACCCTCCCCATTTCAAGTAGAAAGAGCTGTCACATGGTCAAAATTTGTTTGCCGTTTCTTTCAATCCCCCCGATCTGTTATAACACTCTTTAGCTTCTCTTCATTGACTCTAAGCTTTTCTGTGAGGAAGTGAAACATGGCAGTAACAGATGAAAGCTGTAGCTGTCAGGAGGGAGGTAATGAATCTTTGCTAAATGCATCTGAGAGTAATTTTTTTAATTTATTGTTCTATTGGCTTTGCCATAACTAAACAAATTTGGTCTTAGCTTCTTCTGCTTCTTTTTTTCCTGACTAAATAAAATTCAGACGCTTTAATCTCCTCTTGGAAGATGTTCCTTCCCTCCGTTTTAATTTTTTTACATTTGTTCCCTTGTCTCTGGCAACAGGAAAGGCATTGCTGTTGCATGCTTATGAGACTCATCAGCAATGCCAAAAAGATTGTTCATGTGGAGAAAGGCCTTTACTACAGTATCATGATAGATTTTGCTAAAGTGTGTGGCATGTACAACAACTCTCTCTGTTTTTTGGGTTGTTTTTTTTTTTTGTGACGCTCTGGGTTGTGTTGCCTCTTCTGAAACTAGAATAAAAATCCTGTGAGAATAAACCATACTTCCTTCTGAGTATTTTGAGATTCCTGTTGGTGCTTGGGGAATTGGCAGTGATTATCATAGTTTTAATATACATTATTGTCTCATTGTGATGGTGCATATAGTACACTTTTAAAAAGCACGTATCTATTTGATGGCTACTATTAACTTATGTGCATGAATTTGATAGACAAGCAGTGGTAACCAGATTTGAACGTAAGCTTAGGATGTGAAGAACTTGTACGGTTCTTAATATATGAAGATGATGCCATGACTTTTTCAGCACCCTCTTGCCCCACCAGTTGTTTGCTGGTGCTTGAGAAATTAAACTTTCTGCATCAGTCTGAAAACTTTCTGCATCTTGTGAGCCACTGAAACCTCCCAAACTGATCTGTCTTTTACTCAGTCAAAAGTGGACAAGACTTTAAGCGTCTGTTAATCTTAACACTTGAATATGGAAGAGCAAATCAAAACATTTTCACTTCAATCAAAGTACAAACCTACTGCTTTTTCACAATGAATGATACGCATTTAGAGAGAGAGCTGCATTTCTTTCTTGCTTCCTTCAAGCATCACCAAAATTGTTAACAAACATCAGTCAAGAACTCCTGTAGAGCTCTGAAAACCCAGGTTGAAGTAACTGCTCGGTTACTGCCCTAGCAACTGTTTATCTCTTAGGATGCTTTGATCTGTGATAAAACTTGAATTTTTCTAAAGTAATGTGTGCTAAAGTAGGTTTTGTTTTGAAGGTTTAACTTTGGAAAGAGAAACTTTTAATTGGCTTAAGTTGTGATAGCCATAAATGGTGTAATGGTTTGTTTACCAGGTTATGTCTTGGTTTTACAGAGTCAAATTCCGGGCAGGTCCACTTGAGTGAAAACCTTGAGTCAGATTCATCTGAGGTAATTTTAAAGAAAAGATAAAATTTTTAAAAATATTATTACTTCTCTGATACATGGTTAGCAGAGCAATAGCTGCCTTTGTAGCTGTGAGTGCTGCTGCTGCTGCTTTACAGCTTTTAGTGAAATACTTGTAAAATTGGAGGCTTATATTGCTGTTAGCTTTTCCCAGCCCCTGTAACCCATACTTGCAGCCTTTCTCTGCAGTCTGAGTTCTCAAATCTGGGTTATCAAGAGTACTTATGAATCTGGATTTGTAATTGCTTGGTACAGCCTGTACTTTCAGTATAATGGGACCACAGAAGAATTGATGTTTGCTAATAGCTGCTGTGCTAACAGACCAAGTTCAGTGAAGATCTGTGGCCTCTTGTTGGCTTTTACCTTTGCTGTCCCTTCAATGAGCAAAATGCTACACTAGTATAATAGTGATTGGGTGCTTAGCCCAGTTTGTGTGTAGTGTGGTTTAATATCTTTGAATGCCTCTTTGAAAAGTAAAACTTACGATTAGGCTTGCTGTGTCTGTTGTTTCTAACTTTGCTGTAGAAGAACAGTCAAGATGAGAGTTGTCCAAAAGCTTCATCTACTTTGGAACAAGTGAAAACAGAATCTCCGATTCTTGCTGAGCAAGTAAGAAGTGTTTGTTTGATTTCAAAGTTTTTCAGTCAGGAGACTTCAGACAAAAGGGAGCTTCACCAAGCCATGTGTGTATTATAATACTGGCTTTTAATTAGGTACTCATTTCCTTGGTGAATTTCTAGAATTTCATATTTACAGTTGGGAATCTGTTGTGTCCAACATACAGAATGTAAAAGGACAACCCTTGATACAGATGTAAAAGTATATTCTTTCTCATATGAGGGAAGGATTATTTAATATCTTTCTTCTAAGATAACAGTGGTTTTCACTTCAAATTCTTTACCTTTGCTTTTTTCAGGTTTCTCCAAGGTTATTGGAAATTTTTTCTAAGGGTGGCTTTTCTTTTGGATAGGAGAGACTGAATTTAATGCTTGTGGAGGTGGTTATAACATTGACTGCTGTCTGTGGTACAGGCACATTCTGGGTAGAGCTCAGTGCAGAGCTCTTCACACAGTGATGTGATGTATCTCAGATCTCTTATGTGTACAGCCTGCTATGTTACTAGTTGATATCCTGCTGTGGTGGCAGTGTGGACAATACTGAGTCATCAAGCTTGTTTTGGTAGAAGCAGACATGTTAGGGGTCACCAGCAATGATGATTTAGAATAATTTTATATGATCTCTTTGTTTTTGTAGAACCTGACAGAATCCTTACCAAGTGTAACTCCAACACCCTCACCAGTCTTTTCTGAGGTGCATTTGCGTCCAACAGTGCCTTCTGTACCAGCCATTGTGCCAGCTTGGCCAAGTGAGCCAGCAACCTATGGACCAGCAGGTTTGAAGAAATACTAACGTAAATCAGGAACTACTAACCCTGAAAAATACATTAACTGTCTTGCTAAGTTGCAGATGCCTCCAGGAGACACTGTTTCATATACCTTCAAATTCCAGAAGCAGTAGTTTATAGGAATGTAGTTTCTCACTGCTGAAAGCTAGTGAGAGTTCTAGTAGATCTTTGTTTGCCCTTATGTACAGTTTGCTTTACTCCCTACCTGAAGGTGGAAGTGTGATGTGTACTTGGCGCTTTGTTTTTCTCGTGAGCGGGATGGCATTGAGTTTTGAGGGCACTTATTCTGAGGATCTGCTTAAGGTAGAACATGTCACCGTACAGAAGCTTGATAGGTGTTTGTGCTCTGTCGCATGTTAACAAGCCCCACAATTCACTAAGGACTCAGCGTGGGATTGGTCCATCTGGAACTAACAAGATCCATTTGGACCTGACCTGCAAAACCAATGTCATGGTTTTTCTGTGCTGCACATATCTTCTGTTACCTGGAATTACCTTAAAGTTAATGTTGCCTATTAGATCCAGTGCTGTATTTTAAGCTGATCTAGTTAAAGATGTCCCTGCATACTGCAGGAGGTTGGACTACTTGACCTTTAAAGGTCCCTTCCAACCCAGCACATTCTATGATTTTAACCCACGGTTGTGTTTCTGGACAAGAGCTAGCTTTCAAGTCAGCATACTGTGTTTGCAT
Source organism: Mesitornis unicolor (assembly GCF_000695765.1). NCBI lineage: Eukaryota > Metazoa > Chordata > Aves > Mesitornithiformes > Mesitornithidae > Mesitornis > Mesitornis unicolor. Next base: position 11,581 of record NW_010156721.1, read on the forward strand.
GATACTTTGGTTATGGTAATAACCAATATCCTGTCATACCTGGCCACATCTGTGACAGAAGATGCATAGCCCAGTTAATCTGAGCTCAGATTCAAAGCAGACCGTACTAGACTTACAATGAGAGCTGCAGAGATTCACCTCTAAGTTTCAGCTTTACCGCCGCTCTTTTTTTTTTTTCCCCTTCCTGTTTCCTTCTTATATTCATAGTTTTAAAAATAATTATGGGAATGGTTTAGCTATTCCTGGAAAGTTTAACTGCTTCACTCTTTCTGAAAACTGTTCTCTGCATTTAGCCAAAACTTAGTTTGTTTATAACTTCTCAGCTCTCAAGTATTTCCTCTTGTGTTTTGCTGAATACCTTGTTTGTTGGGTTTTTTAACTTCTGTCTTTTGAAACTTACTGTCCCATTGTCATTTTAATTTGTGATTGTGTCTATATATATATACACACACACACACACATGTATATATGTATATACGTATATATATATGTGCGTATATATATAAAAGTATGGGTTTTTCCCCTTAGGTATTCCAGCCCAAATACCTGCTTCTTCATTGATGCCAGCCCCAGCAACGGGACCTGACTCTATTGTATCGCAGGCTCAGGTAACATCTGCTCCAGTTGCTGGAGTTCCTGTGTCGATACAAGCAGTTAACCAGCCCTTAACACCTTTGCCTCAGACTCTCAATCCTTATCAGGATCCGCTATACCCTGGATTCCCTTTTAGTGAAAAGGGAGAAAGAGCCGTTGCACCCTCTTACTCCCTGTGCAATACTGCGGAAGACTTACCTAAAGGTGAGAAGCTAGAAGGAGGTCTGGATTTTATTCCATTTTTCCTAATAGGTTTTCTTAAAATGTAGATAAAGACAATTTCTTTGGTCCTGTTGTTGGTCTGTGTCAAAAGATCTGACTGTTGTCTTTCCATGATTTAAGGCCAGGGAGGGAGTATTGAATAGAGTTGTAACTCTTTAGTATGTGTTGCTGACTTTTTGATCATTTTAAGTGGTTACACCTGAAAATCATTTAATGGTTCTTAGCTTGACCTGCCATAACTTGTGGTGTTGTGAATGTAAAGGATTTTCTCTGGAGAACTGCTTCCTTTTTCAGTAACAGATTTCCTCTTGTAATCAAAATGTTCCACAACTTCCAAGCTTTCCTTACTGGTGTGGGAAAATGCAGGGTTTGGCATACTAAATATGTGGAATATGCTCGTAAGGAAGACATAATGTACGACTGCAGTGTTGTGCGTTACCTGGACTGTTTCTTGAAAAAAACCAGAAGTTCAGTTCCACAAACTGAAATTTAAACTGCAGTTGTGTGCTAGATATCTTACTGTGGCAAAAAACCCACTCCAAATCAATCAGACATGTGAGCAGCAGCTTAATACCCGTGTTTCACTACTGAAACGGAACTTTATGCGGGGACTAATTTTTTTATAAGATGAAATGTAATATTTTAGGTCTTCATTGATATTTTTCTGTTTTTTTCCTAGATAAGAATATTCTTAGGTTTTTCTTCAATCTTGGTGTGAAGGTAACTCTTCAAACTTATGTTTTTGTGTTGTTATGCCATAAGATTTGCTTGTATTTGGTAGTATCTACAGTGCAGGTTTGGTTGCTGCAGCTGTACGCTTCAAGTTCATCTTTAAATTTGAAATACTTTCTCATTTTGTCTTCTGTTAACTGGGATCCCAACACTGGTCCACAATGCAGTTCAAGTCAACAGAAATAAATCTTGTCTCGCCAGTGATATCTGTTTCCAACTCTGGCAGTATACAGTCAGCAGAAAATGTGCCTTACAAATTCACAGGTACACCATTGTGAGTTTGAAGATGTGTTCTTTTGGAGGCAGGGTCTGGTAAGAGGAGAGGTCCTCTTGACTTTGACCATGTCTATGTACTGGCAGAGCCGTTGCAGTACAGATACCCAGTATGGCTTCCCCTGTGGACACTCCCATAAGTAATCTGCATGTCTGTCCTTTCTGCTCAAGTTAAGGACAACAGTATTTTAATTTTAGCCTTATAAGTAATTATAGCAGTGGGTGGTGTGTATGTGTGGTGCAAATCCATGTGTGTGGTTGAGGAAGAGGCTCATCCAAACAGGCAACGCTTATTAAGGACTGGTTTTTTTTTTTCTTCGTTTCTGCCTTCTGCACATAAAAATGTACCCTTTTTACCTTCTCTTACTCCTTCTGTCAGGCAAACTACTTTGAAAAAGGTGCTGAATGCTCTCAGGCTCATTCCACATTACATCCATGACTTTGGACTTGCCTAATTCAAGTCTCTTTTGCTTATTAGAAAGTCTAAGTCATGAGTAAGTGCCATTGCAGTATATTTAAACATCATTTGTTTCATAAGCCTACGTACATTTGAGACTCTCCTTACTAGCACTTTGCTTTATTTAGGGTATAATCTGTCCTTTTGGTGCTCCAGCACCACCTACTGGTCAAGTCCTATATTCCAGCAGCTGTGGTCCTCACTCAGCTGGTGACCAGATGGTATGGCAGACCTGGGAACTGCTTTCTGGATTACCCTGCACACTGCTTTGGTCCCATGTCGCTGTTGTGCTGCCATCCACACCCTTCCAGCTGCTCATTCGGAGTGAAGTGACCAATTCCCATAGAGAAGGGCTCTGGGCAGGTTTCTCAGGGCAGATTGCTCCAGGGACAGATGGCACAGACAGGACTGTTTTGGGCTCTGCCCTCTACCTGCTTCAGTGTTTTCTTAGACAGCCTTGTGCCTCTAGCAGCTTTGCGTGGTGTTCTGTATGGCCCGAAATACTTATATCCCCTGTGTGCTGGTTACCGTGGAAGCAGAGGAGAGGGAATGGGGTCGCCACCTGAGGGGGGTAACTTCAGTATTGTCAACATAGCTCGCGTTCACCAACAGCACAGGAAATGGTGTGTGTCGCTGGTGTGACTCCCACCAGCAGCTGGAAAGTTCAGTGTATGTTCTCATGAAACCTATCCCCCTACTTTACAAAAGGCTTCTAAGAAAGCTGCTCTGTGGGCTGTGGGAATACATGGATTTCAATCTTTACGAATTGTCCTTGGGGCAATGATCTACCTTTGGGTCTCTCTATAGTCTGTTGTTTTGGATTTTTTTTTTCCAGTGAAAATATGTAGGACTTCTTGTTTTGATTGTTACCCCTTAGAATTTTGAAAAATTAGCTAGTAGGACAAATTGCAGATTAAGAATTGTGATTCTAGACAATGAATTTCAAGTGTGTATCTTCAAATGCATAGCTAAAGCTTGACTTAATATTATTATGCATTTAAATTAAATATATAGAAATTATGTTACTAAGTTCTCTTACTGGTCATAACTGTTGCTCATTTTAACTGCATTTGGAAGAAAAACAAAAAAATGAGAACATCATCCTGGAGTCCTGGATATTCTTTAGAATTGAGGGCAGTCACTGTAAATAAAATTACCTTTACTTCCTCTAACTGTTTCAAAATGGTAAATTACCTGTGTGCTGTCATGTCTGTCTGAACATTCAAAAGACCAAATGCTTTCATTTTTTTCCCGTCTTTCAGGCATACAGTTGTCCCATGTGGGCACCCCATTCTTATTTGTATCCCCTGCACCAAGCCTATTTAGCTGCTTGTAGAATGTACCCAAATGTGTCCCTTCCTGTGTATCCGCACAACCCCTGGTTCCAGGAGGCTCCGCCGACTCCGAATGAAACCGAAACTGCACGAACAAACAGGCACTTTCCTGTTCAGAGCGAGGGCAGATCCAATGGTCAAGTTGCACAGGTTGACAGTAGATCTCCATCACTCCCTCTGATCATACCTACAGCTCAGGTGTCAGAAAGTCAAGGACAGGTCTGTGTAGAATCGGAGAACCCAGTGCAAGCTCTTCACGCTAACTATGAGGAGTCCCTGAGAGGGAAAACGATGTTCCCACAGCCACCTTTTGGACACAATCACTTCCTTGGAGCTGTTCCAATAGCACCTCCTTTCTTTCCTCACTTTTGGTATGGGTACCCAGTTCAGGGCTTCATCGAAAATTCAGTAGCAAGACCTAATGTTGTCATGTCGCCCGAGGACAAAGAGGCACCAGCTGGCACCTCTGCCAACATCTATGTGGCTAAAGAGTGCAGCCCTCTGGCTCCTGTGGTAAACTCTGCAGAACAGCTTCAGAAGACCAATGGCAGCAGCAGCTCCAGCACTGTACCCTTCCTTGTGACTGGTGCAAGCGGTGAATGCAGTGCCCTTAAGGAAACATCAGCTAGAGCACCTCAGTTGGAGCAAACTTGTGCTGTGGCTTCCCCAGCTAAGCAAAAAACAGCTGGGCAGCAAAATCATTCTCCACAAATCCAGGGGACTGCAAGGCAGATGGCTGTGCCCAACGTTCCGCCGCTGTTGGCAGAACCACCAAAAAATGAACTGAAAAATACAGTTCCTGCTCGTAAGGAGAAGACTGATAAGGTTAGAGATTCCAAGGGTGCTGGTAATCCTCAGCCAGAAAGCAGGGCACAGAGAATGAGGGAGGAGAGCTCTGAAGATGAGAGTGAAGTTTCTGATATGCTGAGGAGTGGCAGATCCAAGCAGTTTTATAACCAGACTTACGGAGGAGGCAGAAGGCCCAGGCTTGAGTGGGGTTATTCCAGTAGGGGAGGATACCAATTCCAAAGGAACGAGGACACCTGGAAAGGACCACCTGGCAGAAGCAGAGACGATGGCTACCAGTATCAGCGAAACTTCAGAGGGAGGCCATACAGGAATGACAGGAGAAGGGCAGCGCTGGGAGATAATCAGAGGGGGCACTGAGCATAGGAGGGATGGATAATTGAGTACTTTAAAATGCAGACAGGAATTTGAAGTAGCAGTTTAAAGTATTAAATCTTTCTTTTTAATAAAGTTCAAGGGTATGTTTAATTTTTGGTGAATAAAAGCTAGGAGGACATGAACTCCTACTGTATGTTTCTGGGGGGATTATAGTTTGTTTGGCTTAGCATTTTGTCCCTCAATGTCAAATTAGGAAAAAAAAATTAGTTTTTTTCCCCACGAAGGTTTGAGTTTGTGATAGAAGATGAATACATACATTTACTAGTGACAAATATAGCATTTGATGTGATCTAGATTCTAAATGGATGGTAACATTGCACCAAATATAAATGTATATTTTATCATACAATGCCTTAGTTCTGAACTGAGCTAAAGGAATTCTCAGCCTACTGCACTGTTGTCTTTGAAATGCTTCCAACCCAAAGGCCTTTCATCTCAAAAAAAGAAATCTGTCAAACTTGAACGTTTCTCTTCAGTGTGTTACACGTCTGGCAGCCAGCTAACCCTGTGTCTTAGGAATGTTGTATATAGTTCTTTTAATATTCATAGGGTATATTTTTGAATTTTAAAAAAGCATTTACTTGTTGAAATCAAAATCAAGATGAGCAGTCAAGAATAGCTGTGTATGAACCAGTAGGGATGGCTGTTTCCACCAAGAATTCTTAATGCTGGTGTGACTAGAATGGTGCCTATGCCAACTAAATAATTACAAAGACAATAAAAATGTAGATGCTATGCATTTCCAAAATAATTCTGCATCTGTTATAATAGCAGAAGCTTTTTTAATGCCACTTTAACACTAATGCACTGACAAATCCTAGATATTTCTTGAGGAGAGATGCATAAAGTACATGTTATGTTTTATTCAGTTTGTATGATTGAGCTACTGTTCAGTATTTTTGTTGTTGCACTGTTGATGCAAATTTATGGTTTGCATGTACAGCTCCTTGCTGGAACTTCTTTGGAAAGCAAGATGGAAAGTCGCAGTGTGTTCTTTCTTCAGAAGAAAGTGGCTTCTGCCTTATATTTTTACACTGTATCAGAGTTCTGATGCTGTTTCTTCTGACCCTGATGATAATGATCTCTGCAGTGTTCCTGTTGCCTTTGCAGTTTGGATGTTCAGCCGTCCAAACGCAGAGTGCAGTGTGCACAGTATTCACTTGGCTCTGTTGCTCTGTAAAATTAACTGTTGTGTATATTTTTATATCTCTGTACATACTTGTGTAGGTGATGGTACCCTTTCATTCATGTCAGATTGTACACCCTTGATCAGGAAACTTGTGTGATAGTTCTGTGATGAAGAATTTCTTTTCAGATGCATGCTATGTATAAAACCCTAATTAAAATAAATGTTTGTCTTTTCACTTTCTTCCTAAATTAATGTATACATTTAAAAACAAGAGGCACTTGTAGACAGCAGCAGAACTATAAATACTTAGCATGTAGGCAAGCTGCATACTAAAAGGGTACATACAGTTCTAGTTCTTGTCCAAAATAAGTGGGAGGGGCTATGCTGGGGGATATTTTTTTTTAATCTAAATGCTTTTACTAAGTATTAAATACTCACTATTCAGAATTTCAAAAGAGGCAGTCTTCAGTTTTTCAGGCTAAGAACCAAGCAAGCACTGAATGATTTAACAGCTGATAGCATTGCAGTCCTATATACTACTTACAAAGGCTTAAAAGGGGCATCCTGAACTCTTTCCTGGGAGGTTCCAAAATGTAACTCTAGTTGTAGCCCAAATGTGTCCAGGAGCCACTGCAATAATCAGGACTAGAGTAGGCACTTGTGAGCTGCATTGCAAGAACAAAGGCAGTATGCGTTCTACAGAAATGTTTTGGGAAAGAATGCAAAACATGGGCATGGCAGTAACTGGTAAGGCTGTGCTTTTTAGATTTTACTTTTCAAAAGTGACTTTAAGCTGGGCTGTGCTTTGCATTGCTGCTTTAGGACAGATGTGCAGATGTAGTATTTTCAGTATAATATAGATGGATTTATGTTGTCAGACATAGCAAGGTACAGTGTATGTAACACCTGATACTGCCAAGGTTATAAAACATCCAAGTTACAAACACAGCACATAATGGCTTTAAAAAAAAGACAAACCACTGCCTTCTGTAACTTATAAGGCAAAGATGCAAGTAAAGAACAAAGCAGAGTTTTCTTTCGTCTCTCATAGCATTTTTTTTCACATGCCAATGAAGGCAAAATAGGCAATTGTTGCATGGAAAACACACTTACTTCCTTTGAAGAGACATAGCCAAGTGTTATTTTTTTACATGTTTGCAAAACTTGTGTGATATTTGTGTTGGAACCTTTAAATATAAGCGCATTTGTCTCTATGCAGGACCTTGCTTTATATGGAAATTGATTTTTAGTAAGATACTTTATTTACTTTTGTCTATAGTAAGGATCAAAGGCAAAAGTACCTCTTGCATCCTAGCCTTGTAAAAATATAAGGATGGCTGGTGCCAGCACACAGAGCAATGATTTGGTCCAGATTCTCCCAGCTGCCAGTAAGTCTGAAGGATTAATGTCACTCTCAGTTGCCCTGCCTAAGAAAACTGGTTACCTATTCAGCAAAGCAGCTGTGGTTTACTAAGTACAGAAAGCATGTTCCTAAAAATAGTAAGTCTTGTAGGATGTTTGCCAAATGATGCTTAATTTTAATGTGCTTCTAAAAACTGAGATTATCTTAGTCACAAAGTACTGCTCTGATGTGTTACCTTGACAAAGCTGTATTTAGATTATCAAGTTGTTACAAGCTTTTAGTTCAAGTGTTCTCTTCAGCTCTATCACAGCACAGGAGAAGCTGTTTGCTGACAAGGGGTCAGTACTTTGCAAAATGGATGGCTTTCTTACTCAGCAGCTTACTTTCTATAGTATACTGTAGTTTGTAGGACAAGCAACTGGAAAACAGAGCCATGAACCTTTCTTAATGTTACAGGTGTAAGTTACAGAAAACTGAAAGGATTTTAGTATTTTCTTTAAGACTTTATTTAACTGATTCTTCTCCTGTAACTAGGTCTTAGAAGATGCACAGGGATACAGGACTAAAATAGGTATAGACCTCTTCCTTTATATTGTTGTTATAGTTTATACTCCACATTTTGTATGTTCCTTTTATATAGTATGAGAAAAGGTGTGCATGATATCAGATAAATACACACATTTTTGAATTCATCATTAAGAGTTTTAGCACTGTGTCACAGAACAGTTGTAAGTTAGGAAGATATTTAGTTATTAAACCCTCATTCAGAGAGATTCAGCCCTTTTAAAACAGGAGTTGCTTCTGTAGCTTGATATTCTTGGTAAGCCTCCCTCTCATAGAAAATGGGTTAAATGATTTTTAACATGAAGAAATTCAGTCATGAACCAAGTTCTGAGAAGAATATATTGAACTGAAAACCACCTTTAAATTCTGAAAAAGCTGGAGGCGGTCTATTTTGAAATCATTACATGGAAAACAGGGCTGTGTCAACAAAAATATAGAAAGTGGCAGTTTTACTCAGACTAGGATTTACACTGCTACTGCTCTCAGATGTTACACGCAGCAAGAGTTTAAGCTCCAAAAGATGAAGTGTTCTAAAACCTGATTAAGCCTTCTCATCCACAAGTGTTTAGATTCCAAGATGCATTTCTATATGCTAGTTACAGAAGATGCTCAGATTCAGTATTTAGTCATCCAAGAAAAAGTAGTTCCCACTCTTCTTTTGTTCCACATCCTTGGGAAGAGGAAAAAAGTCAATGTTACTTCAAGTAGTCTTTGACAGACTCAAACATAGCTGAAATAAAAGTCACTTATCTAAACTCCTTTCTGCTTTCCTTATTACTCTTATGTTTATGCTGTTTTCCAGCACAGCAAAATTACCAAGGTAGTCTTTGATTTGTTCCCTATTTTAAAACCTGGCTTTATATTAAACAGTCTAACAGAGCTTCTTTAGCAGTGCCTCTCACTTACCTTGATTGAATTGAGTTTGTTTATTCTCGGTCTGTAATTGTTGGGGTCTCTTCTAAAAGTGATTTCAAGTTGAGATAAAAACTTATTCATTCCAGCCAAAAGTGTCTGTGGACTGAAAAGAAAGAAGGAGCATTCTAGCTAAAAGTTCTATACTATGTAGATTACAGACAGCTTTATTCTCCATGCTGAGCTCATTCAGGTCTGGTAACACAAACATGAGCTGTATTTGACATACAGGATGTACTACATTTTCAGTCAAATGTCTCAAGTCGTAACTACTACTCTCACTTTTCAGCAGTATCTCAGCACGGCATTACAAGTCTTCAGACTGCTACTTTTAGTCTTTTTACTTTTTATCTACAGAGTTGTGTGTGCTCGCACATTTAGTAAATAACATTCAAAGAAAACAAGAGTTGCACTGTTAGCAAGATACAACAAAAATCATAATGTGTACTGATGCTGAGAAACATGATTATGTGGTTGTGACTTTTTAATTCAAAACAAGTACATTCTTAGAAGGATTACCATTCAAACCAGGCTAGCACTGTTGTAAACACAGTAAACACATTGCTAGACCAATGTGTTTACTACATCTAGCTCACATTAAGTACTTGGTAATTACACTGTTCTGAAAGCCTGGTTTCTAATGAGGCCGCTTCTCAGAAAGTCTCTGTAATTGACATGAAGTGATTTATAAGAACAGAAGTAGACATATCGAAAGGGCCAGCTTTTTAAGAGTAAAAATATAAGACTGTATGTTGCTGTCAAGACTTGCACTTCACAGCATTTGCATACATGTACTTCGTCTGGAGCAGGCTGAGGGGAGACCTCATGGCTCTCTAAAACTACCTGAAAGGAGGGTGTAGTGAGGTGGTGTTGGTTCCTTCTCCCAAGTAACTATCAGTAAGATGAGAGGAAATAGCCTCAAGTTGCATCAGGAAAGGGTCAAATTGGATATCAGGAAAAATGTCTTCACTGAAAGGGTTGTCAAGTACAGGAACAGGCTGCCCAGGGAAATGGTAGTGTCACCATCCCTGGAAGTGTTCAAAAATGTGTAGACATGACACTTTGGGACACAGTTTAGAGGGGATAGTGGTGTTGGGTTGACTGTTTTACTTGGTTACTGTTCTTTTATGATCTCAAAGGTCTTTTCCAACCTTAATGATTCTGTGATTCTACCCTTAGGACACTGCTTGCTTTTAATACAACTGAAGGCTATTTTCATAAGCATACTTAGTTTACAGCTGGTTCTTTTTTCATTCCTCTCAATCAATGCCATTTATTTGTTTTCCGATTGTAATTTAATTGGTATGTACTTGCTTAAGGCTAGCTTAAGACAGGAGCTGGTCTAACTTTTGAGGGCTGGGTTACATTCTCCAACTATGCCCCAACTGTGTCTAGGCAGCCTCTAAGCATGTGCCAGTCCCATTTTCTTTTTGTTGCTTTAAAACAGAGGCCAGAACTCTCAAGACACTCTTGGATCACTTTAAATGCAGCTTAAATTTCTGTAAGCAAGGATGCTTCACTTCCTTGTTTTTGTTGATACTTCTGATAAATTTATTTCTATGTTGTCGTCTTTTATCTTGCTTAATAATCCAAACAAGTCTCTTACCTGTTCGCAAGTGTGTTCTTGGAAGGAATACCATCAAAAACAATCACACGATCAGCCAGATATGTAGCCATGATAAAATCATGCTCTACCACAAAAGCTGTTTTTTTAGCATGGAGAATGAAACTGAAATAGAAAAAAAAAGCTGAATGTAAACTTACTGTAAAGCTACTGGACATTTCAGGCATTTTTTTCCTGCCATGTATACTTTACCGTTTAATGACTCTAGCAGCCATTAGACGTTGTTCAGAGTCCAAATATGCTGAAGGTTCATCAATCAGGTAGACATCTGCAGGTTTACCAAGACACAGAGCTAGTGCAACACGCTGCAACTCACCACCAGACAATGTCTGAACCTATTGGGGCGGAGGGTAATAATGTCCTATTTAGTTCAGGTACAGGTAGAGAATTATAGCAGAAAAGTTTGGATGTTGTCTCAGGCAATTAATACCTCCTGGTCAATTATGTTTTCTATTTGAAGAGGCTTCATTACATCAGTTACAAACTGGGGATGTGTATAGGCATCTCTGATCTTCTCATGCAGTAGCTGACGGACACTTCCCTATTATAAAAAATTTGCCATTCAGTTTTATGTACCACACCACAAAAAAACCAAAGAAACAGAATTAGTAGAGCTTTTTGTTATGGGCATTAGCAAATTCTACATATGTACTAAGAACATGCTTTCTGTTGCAAGCACAATACTTAATAAATAAGGTTTAAACGTACTGTAGATTTAGGACTGATCTTCTGTGGTTTGTAGCTGACATTTAGAACTGGGACCTCACCTATAAGAACAAATTTATAATGAAAAAAAGAGCATTTCCAGTATCTTCAAAACAAATTTCAACTAAGGTATTAAGCACTACCTCCTTCATCAGGTGTAAGCCTTCCTGCAAGCATTCGGATAAACGTCGTTTTGCCAGTTCCTAAAATAAAATGCAAGTTACTTATTACTTCAGACTCCTTAGTAACTTAGACCTCTAGCAATTAAGTCACTGATACAATGAAGACTTAATAAAGAATACATTTTAAAATTAGATTGCTGTCAGAATTCCTATATTCACTTCAAGCAAGCAGCACTTGCTACTTACTACTTGCTTTTTCAAATGGAAGAGACACCTAAAGGTGCAATAGCCCAGACTTGTGGCTGAGGTCACTGGGTCAATCAACATCCTACCAATCTAAGCTCTTAAAATGGGGTAACAGACAAACATAAGGGCACTATTAACATTCAATAAGTTCAAGTTCCCACTAGTTAGAAAGCAAGCTCATGGTGCTACATTTTCACTCACAAACACCAAAACCATTTAAAATTACTCAAAACCAGTAATTTTGAAGTCTGTCTCCCAGGCTGAGAAAAGGCTTCAGGAGCGTATTTAGGGCTGTAGAAGCAGTTTCCAACAACAATTCCACTTACCGTTTTCCCCCAACATCACCATGATTTCAGAATCAGTGAATTCTCCAGCTACTATGGAGAGTTCAAATTCTCCCATCTTTTTTTTCATTCCTGGATATTTGTACATACACATCTTTTTAACCTCTTCTTCATTAGCTGTCTCAGCCACTTTAAATACTAGAGATGCATCTCGAAACCTTAGATTTTCTGTTGGAACATAGCCATCTAAGAAAATGTTTATGCCTATGAAGGGAGGAAAAAAAGATCATTAAAAAACCAGGTCTGCAGCAAAGTAAGACAAGATGGATTTTAATTCTTGGCTGTTAATTCCAGTCAGATAAGGAGAACATTGGATTTCAAATGGCATGTTAAAAGAGGCAACAAAACCTCCCATTCTTAAGTGTGGAAATTATGCAAACTGACAAAAAAATCTTACTAAAATTACAGAAAGGCTACAGAAATTCATTCTGAAAACCTAGTATTACTAATGTGTGTAGGGTTTAAAGAAACTACTGCTGTTGGACCCATCCTCATAAAATTTATTACTGAGTCTCAGTGCTACAAGTGTGGTCAATTCAGCTGAACGCTACATACCTCTGTACTGTGCAAACTGTCTCCTGCCCTTTCTCTACTACTTACAGGGTCTTTTGTGTAACTCCACTGTTTACAAAACACCTGCAAGTATCAAAATTATGTCTACAGCAAGAGACAGAAGACATTTTATAATGAAGACTTGTGTTGAGTTATAAATTTAGGATCATGTAAAATGGAAATTCTGCACAAAATAAAACAGTAGTTTTTTAGTTACTGAATTGTAACAGGAAGCAGACATGTTCACATGACAGACAAGTAGCATTCTGGTATTTTTTTTCTTCTACAGAACTTTCTGGCATGTTTTAAGAGAAATATGGCAAGAATTACCTTCTCTTACACTGAAAGGCATAGTAACAACACCGTAAGCGCTTGGCACACCGTACAGGCAGCAGATAAAGTCAGAGAGATAATCTAAAACACTTAGATCATGCTCTACAACAATAATGTACCTGAAAAACAGAGACAGGGAGATGCTTTTATACTTCATTACAAAACATTTTTTTCCTTATTTCTACTATCATCTTGCACGAACAAAAGCTATCAACATGGTTTTCATTTAATATGGTTTCTCAGCTTTATACTAAATATGGACAGAGTTCAAATCTCTGATAAGCATTTTCTTAAACTGTCCAATAAACAGACATTGGGAATGACCAGTTGAAAGTTCATCTTCAGCGTAAACTGGCAGCTGTTTTGTGTACAGTAAGTTGAGGGATACTGATTGACTTGAGTGAAAAACAATACATTTTAAGAAAAAAAAAAAGAATTTTTGTGAGAAGGGGATGGAACAGCAATATTAAGGTGAAAAATAATCACCTATATTTTCACATCTTTATTACAAAGTTTACCCCAGTGCTGAAATAGTACAGAAACTATGAGAATTAAGTTTCCAAAATGCAAAAGAATAGAGTACTACTGATATAGGACATTTTAAACATCTATTAGTGTACCATACTGAGACGTTAGCACTTGTAGGGAGATGGACTGGATGTTTCTTCCCCCTGTAAACAATCACCTATTATTACATTCCAGCAAAACATTTAAAGTTTATGTTTACCTGTCAGGGTTTATTAGGGATCGAATAGTAATGGCAGCCTTCAAGCGCTGCTTGACATCTAGGTAGCTAGAAGGTTCATCAAACATGAAGCTAGACCCAAAAGAAAGGAGTCTTAGTGAATGCAAGCATTCTACATATTAAAACCTAATACTAACATTTCAACTACTAAATACACAGTAATTAAAAAAATCATCATTATTGATATTGAGAAAATAATTAGAACTATGTACTGACACCTGCCTTGAATCTCTCATGACTGCCACATAAAATTGTGAAATGGTTCTAGTTGAGTATTACTTTGCCATAAGCTCTGACAAAGTCATCAAATGTTACAAGAAATCAGCAATGAGTTAGGAATCCCACGCACTCAGTTCTCATTCAGCTTAAATTAAACATGAACTGAAAAGTGCAGAAGTATTTAAGGAGACTGGAAGAAGGACATCTTCCAAAGGAGAAAAACAAAACAGCAAAACAAACAAGAACCACCACTCAAGAACCACACCAAGAAAAAACTCCCGGCCAAACAGAAAAACCACAACCCAACCAAAACTGAATTAAAAAAAAAAATCAAAACGAAAACAAAAAAAACCAACCCAAAACCCAAAGCTCTTCTGATCTTGCTTTCTTGGTCCCAAGGAATCAGGGAGCAGCACAGACTAGACAGTAATTTCCTGGGTGCAAGACAGAAGAAGAGGGACGCAAGTTCCCAAAGGTGGGGAAGGATCTGTCTTATTTCTTATTCAGAGAGGCCAAGAGAGGAACAGGATTCAACTGAGAAACTTCGTGACAACCAGGGGGCGCTCAAACGAAGTCAACTGACATCAGTGGAGAAGACTTGCAGTACCTTGTCACACCGACTTTGTGACATGCGTCTCGGCGACAATTGAGTCAATCAGAAGTAAAACTTTTTGAAGAAAAATAAGGGAATTGGATTTGTTGTTCAAGAAGAGATCACTTAGATCGAGTCATATGAGCCCCCTTTCCCAAAATGTAGGAGAAGGGGCCCTTAGGCGCAAGGAATTTAGTAGTTCTTGAGATATATGTGGGATATGTTTATGTGGGATTAGGGGACGGTTACAAATTTGTGATGCTGAAATTTAATGCTGGCCCCTGAAACCAGCCATTTCCAGTCAGATGAATTAAAGTATAAAAACCCCATAGATTATACATGGAAGAAATTCGGATTTCAGCTGCTGAATCAGTAAAAACATTTAAAAAAAAATCTTTTTGTTCAAATATTTCAAACAAAAGTATTATTTCTAACAGTAAACGTAAACTAGAGGAACATACTCTGAGATGGATTATTATAAGCAATGCGTAACATAAATTAAACATACATATCGGCTTTCTGAATGCAAACAACTGCACAAGCAAATCTCTGAAGTTCTCCTCCTGAAAGGTCCTCAACATTTCTTTCTTTCAGATGTGTCAAGTCTGCAAATAAGAGGGTAATTTTAGATGTTATAACCAACACAACAATTCATATTTTTATTACCTACAGAAACATGTATAATCACAGCAGACATCCTACACAGAAGAAAAAAACAGCAAGAAGTAAAATAAGTATTTAGTTTGTGAAGAGGCATCATAATGCTATTTGAAAGTCACAAGAAGTTAGTTTCTCTGCAGCATTAGCTGATTAATTTGTATGGCTGCTTCTTGCCATGTAGAAAGATTTTATTTGTATTTGTTTTATCACCATATATTTGGTAAAGATTTCCAGCTGTAAAAATAAACTATACCAGTTTTAAAAAAGTGTTTCTTGTTAGATCTGTCTGAAGACTTCTGATTTTCAGGAAAATCAAGTCCCCCAAACATTACAGCAAATGAGTGAAGCCAGTATTTTCTCACCAGCTTTATGAAGAGCACATTGCAAGTTTACACTGTTTCACTAGTAAGTTAAGTGGGACTCACAGACCATACTCTTGGTGGCACAATGCAGCCCCACCTTTACCAACCAGATATACCAAAACCAAATCTCTTGTTAGTTTAGCAACTCCGAAATTAAAAACCTAAAAATACCTACAAAAGTTTACCAGCGCTGGACTTTGCAGAGGTTCTTCTTCTTAACTGCATTATTCTCAGAAGTCACTATTACTCCCATTATAACTAGCTACATACAGCTTCTTTTGGTAGTATTTTCTATATACAAAGGTTCTCACAAGAGAGGATGCTAAGATTTTTCCAGAGCTGGAAGCAAGC
Source organism: Mesitornis unicolor (assembly GCF_000695765.1). Taxonomy (NCBI): domain Eukaryota; kingdom Metazoa; phylum Chordata; class Aves; order Mesitornithiformes; family Mesitornithidae; genus Mesitornis; species Mesitornis unicolor. The sequence continues at coordinate 27,201 of NW_010156721.1, forward strand.
AAGAGCAGCAAATGGTAACTCGGATTTTCCCAGATTTAAAAGTAAACACTTTCTACCATGAAACAGAAACTGCATTAGATTCTGTTAACTATCATGTATCAATCTCTTTGTCTTTGCCACTAAAAAGTATTATTTGCATTGGTTCACATATGCTTACAACAAGCTCTAGACTTTAAACTAAAGCATCTTTCATTTTTCTTTTCTTTTTTTTTAAATTAGTATAATTAAATTCTACTGCTACATTATTAGTAACTTTACTTGTTCAGTAAATATGAATTTCTCAAATGCTTTCAAGTTTGACTTTACAAAACTACTTACCAAGCTGCTGACATACAACAGTTTGTGTCTTAGTTTCATCCTTCCTATCTAGAATTGATCCCACTGTTCCCTGCATGATAAATAATAAAAAACCCATAACATTACTTCAACATTAAATATTTCAGACAGTAGCAGATTTTTGACATTGAATTATGCTGCTAAAACAAATCTTTAAATATAAGTATTACAAGAGAAGCTCCCACCTTTCTATTGGTAATGAAATTTCTTACCTTTGCAGCTTTAGGAATCTGGTCCACGTATTGAGGTTTAATGATAGCTTTCAGGTCATCTTCAAGGATCTTGGTAAAATAATTTTGTAATTCAGATCCTCGGAAATAAGTCAAAATTTCTTGCCAGTCAGGTGGATCCTGCATCAAAATTAAAGCCTCTGTTTACTTATGCAATTGTAAACAATAATAAAACAAACAGAATATGCTTGCAAGATTAAAAAAAAGAGTCTGGATAAAACCCAGTCTCCAAACTCTCATGTTGCCTCTGCAAAGTTTCCATTAAAGAAAACCAAGCAAATTATAAAATTGCAAAATGGAGGGCAAGTTCAGAAGTTCTCTCTTTTACCAGGTGCACCATCACTAGCTCTTTAAAAAAATCAAACCAACCAACCACAAAAAACTCAACAACAATAGCAGCAACAAAAACAACACGACCAACAAATTTTAAAGTTACACCAAGGACATCCAAAACTGCCCCAAGACAATTAAGTATCTACAAGTGAAGTTACTCCATGGGGAAAATGACAGTGGATTAGTGCAACTGCACCTACTAGCTATCTGACCCAGCTAATCCAAAGGAAAGGGGTTGGACTCAAAATCAACTTGCACAAAAGATGCAATAAAATTTGGTTGTTTTCTCTGCTTCTAGCAAAGATTTCCAAGGAAACAGGAGAAAACAAAGGAAAAGTGACAAAACAAAAAAAGGAACTGTTCAGAGCAATCACCCAAGAAAATGTCCCAACTTGTAGAGTTTTGTTTTACAAAGCATACTATGAATGATGCTGGATTATTTTGATGGTAAACAGTACAGAAATAGTGACAGCTGCATTTCCAAACCAAGCAAATACACAGAGGAAATGCTTTGTAAGTTTAAGAGCAGAAGCAACATGAAAGATTCAATTCATACCGCTTGTTTCTGTGGTCATAATGATTTGGCTCTTCAGAGGAAAGTCTTGATTTTGAAAGTATGGTAATTCAATTAAGTACACATTTAGAAAGTTAAATGTTGCTACTTCTGCAATACTACCACAGGAAACAAAGTCCACAAAATAACAGAAACCAACCTTGAAAGAAAATGGAAAACGTAGCTAGGAAATTATTGTTTCTTTGCAGTTTTAGGTGGCAGCCATGAAATGAGTAATTCATTAAAATGTTACTCCTCCAGGTAAAGAAACTGATGAAAAAAGTTTCAAAACACTTGTTCCAACAAGGTCCTTCCTGAAGGACTGAAGTGAGCATCAGAATTCAATGGTCACCATGTGATTTGGAGGTGAGAAGGTGATAACTGAAATACTGTCTGATAAGAAGAGTCACGATAGTTATTATTTATGTCTTTAATAATAATCTTCACTCTTTGGAGTAGTGGTAGATAAACCCCTGCAAATTAGTCTTCTTGCCGGCTGCACAGTTCGACTTAGTGTAAATATATAGGAAAATGGATTATGATCTCTCATGAAAATCAGCAAGATTACAACTTGTTCTGTGTCTGGTTCTCAACAAGTACTAGCAAAATTTTAAGTATGTAGCCGCATGAAGAAACAAAGGATTTTCAGAACTTAGTATTAGAAGGTACAGTGGGAAATATCTTTCACAACAACTTATGGTAACAACATATTTTATAAGAGATCATCTTCAAAAGAATCAAAGATAAAAATGCCCAAGAGATCACAACAATACATGGTAAATGCTCATAGACACCAGCTGTTCACATAAAACTAACACTGAACTTAGAAGAAACTCCAAAACTTGAGCTACCTAAATCCCTTGATGGGGACAGGTAAATTGTGCAGGAGAAAAAAAAGTTCACATTTTTAAAGACCAGTATAAGAAAAAAAGCCTCTTAACTGTGACTTCAAGACAGAAACACACTTCTGATATTTGTCTTTAGTGAGTTACAATTATAATCAGTATCCTTATCTTTCTTGAAAGATATACAGAAAAAAAAGCTTTTGTTAAAAACATCTTTCTACTATTAGCTTCTGTGTGGAGTAGTTCACTGTCACCAGGGAAAGTGACAATTTCCTTGCAAACTCTATCATGTTCACAGATACGAAAAATCACGGAAAAAATATATCCATGGCTATCTATAATGCCAGCTCTACTTTATTGCTGATACATACATCATATTTTCCAAGATTTGGCTTCTGTTTTCCTGCTAGAATTTTCAAGGCAGTTGATTTTCCAATACCATTGGTTCCAACCAATCCCAGTACTTCACCTGGACGAGGAATAGGCAACCTGTACACAACATTTATAATGTTGGATTATATTCATGCCATCAGACACCAACATTTAGTGATAAAATAAATGTTACAACCTGTTTTCAGACTTCCTGATTATTTCAACCTATTTTGTTAACTTGCCAATATATAATCCAAATTAAGCCAATATTCCTTAAAAACAGAAGATCATAAGAAAGATTTAAGAGCAGTCTGATCTTTAAACAGGAGGTCTTGAAAATGCGTACTAAAATTTTATTTCATTATAGTATTCTTTAGTAAGGAAAAGAAGTAATTAACATTCAAAAAGGAAGATACTGATGTAATAACCAAGACCACCCTGATGTACACTACATTTAGGCTATGAAAAGCTTGATATTTTTGTCTCTTTTACATTGATTTGGAAAATAAAATACCTATGAAGTTTGAAGGCATTGGCACAATATCTATGAGTTGTTTCTTTCTCCAGGTTGCTAGGTAAGTTAACAATTGACAAGGCTCCAAAAGGACATTTCTGTAATTGAAATAAATTCATAGATTACCAGTGCACACAAACAATTTACTAACAAAATGTTATGTTCTGTATTGCACCTGGCTGTGAATTTAAATAGTTTTAGAATAACTATTTTAGAAATTACTTCACTTTCATTTACACAGTCAACTTTCCAAAGAAGTTCTGTATCACATTTTTCAAATTAAGTAGTTATCAATTTAGATTGTCAGTTTACAATACAAACAAGGCACACTGCATATAGTGTGTGTTCTAGTATAGTCTAGTGGTTTTCACCTTTCTACAGCTAGGTGTCTATAGCTACAAAGAAACAAACAAAACCAATGCCACAAAAAAAAAGGTTACAACCCATACCCTTCAACCCAACCAGCTCAGTAAACTGACAGTACTTCAATTTACATAAACATTAACAGTTAACACCTGATTATTCAGGGTTAATAAAATTGTTTTATGAATTTACAGTATACACTACTAAACAGAATAGCATAATGAGGGAATTTTATAGTTTTAAATAAAGCAGCCTAGCTTTTACCTTGATGCAAATACCACAACCAATACAGAGTGTTTCTGAGATCCACGCTATTTTGCTCTGTGACGTGACTTCTATGCAAAGTTTTCCTGGTGAAAAAGAGTAAGATTAACTCAAGAAAGTTTCTGATTATTCAGAATTCTTGCCAGTACTACTTAGTACCGCAGAGGAACATGTAACTGATTAACATTCACTGAAGTTTCAGATCATCCAAAGACCTGAAAAGTGGCATTATTGCTATGAAACGTTCACGCTTTCAGTGATGAACTCAACTTCCAAACGAAGTTTTATGAAACGAAGCATGAATGATAAACAAAAAGCCTAACAGTGATAAAAATAGTTTCTTCTAACAGAACGTTATTTAAAACTTCTCCAGTTGCTTAAATGTTTTGTTAAATTGCATCTCTTACCCATTCGAACCACAGGACAACTCTTCTTGCATTCTTGACGGCATTTCTTTGGCTTACATTTGTCATGGTTGACAATAGCAATTCTTGTTAATTTGTCTGCCATAATGCACAATTCAGGGTTAAACACGTACACCAACTATGAGGAAGAATAGCAGGAGTCTTCCAGATCTAAAGAAAAAAAAAGAGAAAAAGACAATTACTGACAGCAAAGAGAAGAACATACATATCTGAGGTTATCACTAGCAGAGTTCAGAGATAAAAAAAGCAAAAACATTTGATTTTTTTCCTCATTTAAACAAGATGGCAAACATGGCGAAAATTCAGATACAAACAAGCAGTGAGGGTGCAAATATCAACAAATATTTGATACTTGACATATGTGATGTGCAAGTAACTGGACAAATCTTTAACATCAGTCTTCCGTTACTATTTCTCCACTGTAAAATAAAACTGTGATTATACTTGAGAACGTATTTGTTTCCCAGAAAAGTGTGTTGCAGTAAGAACAGAAGAATCTATACTGCTGCAAATTTTGGTTTCACAGGCTGCCTTATGTAATCTTGCTCGCACTACAGTAAAGTCAAATTGTGGCTACAAATACTCAAAGACTTTGTGAGAATAATTTTGCAAACTGTATGCCAATATTCTCTATTAAAAGATTAAAATACTGTAAAATGTAAACCAGTTTTCAAAGTTAAAATTTGTGGCTGCATTCAGAAAAGTAATCCAGGCAATGTGAACAGATATACATGATGATGCTTGATTATTTTAACTTGAGTTTCATTAGTATCTGAATAACTACATGTACGTTCTGCATCCCCTAATGTGGTATCAATGACTAATATATTCCAAGAAAAGCAAGCATGATTCTTTAAAAAACTGACTATTTTTCGAAGATAAAGTTCTTGGAGTACAAGACGATTAAATATTCCTGAAACCACAAATAAATGCACTTTAAGAAGTTAAATTACTACTTGTATTCCTCTACATAACTGTCTCTTCCCATGCTTACATATTAGTAATGCACATTGACAAAGACTGCATTGTACTGGGAATTTATGATGTCAGCAATTGTAGCTGAAAGGGAGGGACAAAGAATTTTAAATTTAGGTCTCAGTAACTAAATTAAAGTGGAATGTATTTTAAAGTGCATTTATATTTTCTTTACCATGTTCACATTTAGTACTGAGAATAACAACAGTAATGACTATATCTTCCTCTGAGCAACACACACCTAAGGACAACTCCCTCCATGCACTCCAGCTCCAGAATAATAGAGACAACTGAATTATGAGGCTCACGAAGTTTACAAGATACTACAGATGACAAACAGATTTAATAGGTCTAAAGACCACAAATAAAAGTACAAAGCATTTCCAGCTCAACACCACTAAATAAAGTGATGGCAGCCATACAGATGATGCCAAATCAAAATAATTTCAATTGAATGCAACATGTACCAGTAGTTCAATGACAACTGGGAGAGAGTCTTGAAATACTTCAGGCTTCCACACACTCCACACTTGGACTTCCTTCCAAGAAAACGATTCCAATATTTCTTACTAAAGAAAGTATATTCTTAGGGATGTCCAGTTCCTCTTTGCCCCACCACAGTAAAGCATCCTGCAGTGGTTTAGACTCTTTACTTCATACAGCTATTATACGAAGAAAGGTTGTGACTTTCAACTTCCTGAAAGAAGCAAGAATAAAATAGGTGTACAGCACATTTATCACATTAGACTCTCTAATGTATCCTTCTCTAAACCAATCTGTAAACTTTAGTTGGAAAGAATCCTATAGATACTCCCGAAATGTGAAAGAAAGGAAGAGACTGGCATCTAACAGGGAACAAGGGTCAAAAATGAAGGTGTCATTGAATCTTTCAATCCACATAGTTATGAATATTTTGAGTGGTTTCTTTTAAAAGTAGTAATCTCACTCTTCTTTTCAAATTCTGAAGTATTTTTAAATTAATGTCTAAAGATATTCTTTATCAGGTATAAATGAATACAATTGTTAGTCATGCTGACAACTGTACTGTGGCAGTTTCTAATTTAAAGAAAAAAAATTGAAATATTAATCTTTTAACTTTTTCAAAGCCAAAAAGTCCTAATAACATTGCTGATGTTTTCAAATAAATGATTGGATATTTAAAAAATGACTTCAAAGTTCTGTATCATCAGACCTGTATCATCAGGGCTGAACACTGCAATGACATCCATAGACCAGGCCAACAGACATGGAATAATGTGTCTGCAATTTTCACTTTAATACAGTCCTCTTGCATAGGAAAACAAGAAAATGAAAGTCTTATTCTTAAAAACTATAAGGATGTTTCAGTCAGGGTAATTTGGTATGGACAGGTGTCCCTGTCCACAGCAGAGGGGTTGAAACTAAATTATTTTTAAGGTCTCTTCTAACTCTAACCATTCTATGATTCTCTAGGAGATAGGTACTGGATTTTTTCAGTGTTTTGAAGAAAGATATGCTTTGGGAATATCTCCCAGTGCTTTTCATAAAAGTCCTGTAGTTTGCAGTGCATGGAATATTTGAAGGTGAATCACCTGCTCTCTCTTTGGTTTCCCAAGGGAAGTGCCTGACCTGGGTCAACCCCTTCTCCAACACCACCTGTGTGGCAGAGTACCCTGAGCAGACAGAGCACACCATCTATCTTGTGGGCAGGGCTTTCACTGCTCCTTACCTTAGCTCTAACTAGCACATAAGCTATTTCTAGAGGTTACAAAGGCAAGCTCTAGATAGAAAGCCACCCTACTTCAGGAGCATGCCTCCCCTGTCCATCCTCCCAAACTTCTGGAAGAGGTTACTGCACGAGCAGTACACACAGCAGACCCAACTCTCTCCTCAGCCATGCACCGGTGCAGTCTGCTGTTCAGTTTAATGCACCAACGCAGGACCATGAGCTGGGGGGGTTGCTCCACAAGTCAAACGTGGCTTGAAGTAGTTTTTGCCACCTACCTCAGCAAGCTTTCTGCCCAGTCTTGGTGGGATAGTCACACTTCAGTCAGTGCTATTCTCCATTGCCGAATCAGACCTTGGTTGGTAAGTAGTAAACAGCCCAAGATATTTTTTTTCTTCTAACTTACTTACATGGGAAAACACCTATCTATAGTGAAGTTTTGAAGGGACCACAAAAGTAAGCACACCAAGCATTTATGAAGTATTTGGTGGGTGGGGAATAGGACTACTGAACTCGCATGGAGGCATACACTCAAGCCTCTCTACTTCCATCTACATGTCAGATGTGTCAGTTTATCCAAAACTCTGCAGTGGTCTTAAACCATTTTCAGAAAAAATATTTGTGACTACTGTCACTTCCACAGTATTTCCAGGACTGTCCTGATGTCAATGAAGATAACTGTCCACAAAAGAAAATAGTAACAATTTCTACTTAGAAATGACAGTTTGGAGCATATTAAACAACACTGTCCAAAACCAGACTGAACTCAAGTTACATATAAATATGCTGCTACTTTGGTGGCACTTAACATACCAAACAGGATCAACTGATTTCAAGGTGCAGACAGCAGAACTCTCAAAACACTGAACATAGGTTAGCAAAACCTACAATATTCATACCCTATGATACAGCATACCAGAAATTGTTAAGTACAGTCAGCAGTTTAAGGGCAGGACAAACTTGTATTCAGAAGCATTAAAGTTTATGTTGGTATTTCTGCTTTCCAAATCGAGAAGAACAGCACAAAAAACTAAGTGTGAAAAGACTGATTTGTTGCTAATGACGGAATAAAGAATTATTCTAAATTATTTTGAATTCACTCCGCACAAGAGGATGGCGGGAGAGCAGAAGCAAAAGGCCAGGATTCTCTGGGACAGGTGACCCAGGACAGATGATCTGGGTGTGATCCAAGCTGACCCATAAAGATGCATTCTATCTAGCTCACGAACTTCACACTCACTATAAATTGGGGAGTTTGCAAGGCATAACCTCTTCCTTTCTTTGATCTCTCCTTTGATCCCTTCTCTTCTACTTTGTGATAGCGGCCCATCTCAGTCCCGCAGGCTTATACCTTTCCTTGTTGCATTTTTGTTGGCGCAAGCCTGCGACTGCTGTTTGTGAGCTAACTTTGATTGCTTTATTATAATTTTTCCTATTTTATTACAATTCATGGGTACTATTATTTCTTCAGTTTGTTTTTTTAAATTATTAAATAGTCTTTGTCTCAACCAGATGAGTTTACTTTCACCCTCCCAATTCTCAACCCCACCCCCACTAGGGTGGCAGGGGGAGTGAGTGAGTGAACTGCGTGGTGTTTAGCTGCCTGCCAGGTTAAACTACAACATCAAAGAATATGTAAATGAAAGACAAAGAACAGATTTTCAAACTGTGTATTGGAGATTACTACATTCGTAAGTGTTAAAGGAGGAAAAAAAAATGCTACAATTACAAACAAAATCTACTAAAAATTAAGTACTAGTCTATGCTTAAGGTTTTGGCATTTGTTTTAGAAACTGACACACGGTACAAAAATAAGTTTAAACAAGCCCGAAGTCTCACTACCCTATTTAACTCATATTACTCATAAGGTACAACATGAATATGAAAATAAATGCAACGTTAACATGAAAAGCATATGGTTAAATATACTGATGCTGCATAACGAGTGGGTGTGTCTAGCTGGTGCTCAACAGTGTTAATTTTATCACTCAATCTTTAATATTCTTTAATATTCGTGAATATATTATTATATTATATATATTTCACGAAGTGAAATGCATGAGAATAAAACCATAAATTGGCAATCTACAACATGACAATTTCATAAGTATTTCATGACCACTTGTTCAGGAAACCATATCAGTGAAGCTTAAATTAGAACTTGAAAACTGCCACAGAAGCTTGCAAGTGAAATTATTAAGTTAATTCCAGAGAGAAAACACTACCACGGTCTTAGAGAAAAGCACTGCCGAGTTTTTGTTTTGTGGGTTTTTTTGTTTTTTTTTTGTTTTTTTTTATTTTTAACATACCCTGTAAAAACCACACTTACCCTATAGCCTTATCAAACCTGCAAGAAGTCTGGATCTTCTCACCACACAAGCGCACCCATTACTTTCCTCCAAATAAGACAAAACACAGCTCTTTCCTCCAGCAGAGGAAGCTCCCGCTTCCACAGGAGAAAAATACCGACTTTCCCTTCCCCGGCCACCACAAGGCACTTAGCCCGCCCAGGGCGTCCCCACGCCAGTCGTTCCTGCGGCTGAACTCGGCAGCAGAAGGAAACGTTTTGCCTTCACGCTACTGCCTCACGGCATAGGCGGCTGACAAAAAAAGCCCAGCGCTGGCAAATACCGTACAACTCGCCGCAGACAACGAACTTCACATGCGGACAGTTGCAGCTGGGGAAGGGACGGCGTCCCACCCGATACGGGCTGTGCCCAGGCCGGGCAGGAGTCCCCGGCTCCCTGCAGCGTGCGGCCCGGCTCCCTTTAGATAACAGCTTCAGGGCGGCTCGGCACCGCCGGCCCGGCC
>NW_010156721.1:37324-37545 GCF_000695765.1 Mesitornis unicolor
AAGGCTCACCATAGAGAAAACGCGTCCGTGCACGGAGAGAAGGAGAGAGCGGCGCCACCTGGCACGGGGGAGGGTGGAGGAGCGGGGCGGAGCGAAGCGCGGGAGGCGGCAGTCCGCGCGTAGGGAATGCGACGGTTGGTGACGCCATCACCCGGTGACGCAGTCGGAAAGGCGCCGTAACGCGAGAGGTACGTTCCCTGTCCCGCCTCCCCTGCCTAGTG
>NW_010156721.1:37827-45363 GCF_000695765.1 Mesitornis unicolor
TGGTGGCCCCCCCCGCCTTCCGCCCGCTCTGAAGGGACCTGCGCGGCGCCGGCCCTGCTGCCGTTTTGCCGCTACAGCGGCGTCGAGGATCAGGTGACAACGCTGCTCCGTACCGACCTCGGGGGGCGGCTTCTCCCGCGTCTCGCCTCCAGGTGTCACGGCAGGCGCAGAAATGTCCAGGCAGGACCTTCGCTGGCTGATGGCGGTCAGTGAGTTCCCTCGGCGTTTGGAGCACCCACCGGCTGGGGGATGGGTGGCTGGGGTACCCCCTTCTGGGCTTCTCCCTCAGTGCGTGCCTGTGCGTTTGCATTGACACCTCCCTGCCCCCAGCTGGGAGAGAGGAGCATGATCTGGTGATTAAGCACAGCTGATGTGTTGCGTGAGTAGGTATTACTGATTTATTTCCAGTATTTAAGTGTTTTGTAGGGCTGGGGACATGGCCATAATGCAGTGCTGTAAAGCTAATTAATTATAGTTAAAATTGTAATTAAAAGCCCTGTGAAGAAGTTTTGGGGGAAGGGCTATCAAGGAGGCCTGAGTGAAACCTTGATTTGTCAAACTGCCTTCATCCTCTGCTTACTGTGTTTTTTAAAGACTGCTTTTACTTAGTATAAGCACTTGTAAAGAAGTGCTTGCGTTCTTTAAAGAACAGCTTATATCCTTAGTGGGTACTTTGAAAGTCTCTGGTTGCACAAAAATAAATTTCTAAATGCATTTCTTTAGATTGATTAGGGGTACATGTATACAAATTATCTTGTCTAATTGCTCTAACTACCTTATTTTTAGTGAAAGATCTTCATGTTTCTGACAATGAAAGTCAAGTCATTTTCACTAAGAAGCTTAAAGCAATATAGAAAGCAGAGTGAAAAAAACAGTGTTTAAAATTGTATTGAGAGAATAATCTGAGGGATCAAATGCAGGTGAGCTAGTTGTTGAAATAGGTTGCTACTGAACACTTTCTATCACTATTAAATATTAATTAAACATTAGTAATTTGAACGTTAAGTGTTACTTTTTAATCTTCCATCTGAATTAAAAAAAAAAAAGAGAAGCATAGCAAGAGACTAGTTTCTGGGTATGTCTTGAGATCTTTAAATGCCTTAAGCTGACCAGGGTCTGTACAAAGAAAGTGAGAGCAGCGAAAAGAGCTTGTGAGGTAAAATGAGTAGTGCAAGTGTGAAACTCGGGTATGGAATCCCTTTCTGTTAGAAAGAACAGGGAAAAGAGTCCTATAAATCACAGATGTTGCAAAAATGCTGGAGTATTTAGTGCAGCCTTTGTTTAGTTTTAATGGAAAAGTTGTAGTCGAATACTTTCTAAGACTGCATAAAATTATATTACAAGAGTGCAATCAGAATAATAATAATAACAACAACATCAACAAACAGAGCAAAGGTAGCTGAGCTTTGATCCCCTGAAAGATTCTGCAGAGATGGGTTCGGAGGAGAATTTGTCAGTAAGTAGACGACAAAGAGAAGCAATGTGGAAATAGAAAGTGGACTAGTTTTTCTGTGGGTTTTTTGTTGTTTGTTTGTTCTTTTTTTTAAAGAATAGTCTGGGTCAAACTTTTTTTTTAACAGTAGCCAATGCAGTTAATGAGGAAGAATATAACTGGTTTGTCCTGAGTTTTACATGGTTTTTGCTGTTGCCTGGGTTGACATTGTTAAAAACAAACTACTGAAACATGATCTAAAATTATTTTTGTGATATTTTTTGTGGTAGTTTGTACAACTGGTTGAAAAATCGGTTCTGAAGCTGACTGGTAAATAATTCACTTTTATACAGGGTTGTTACCAAGTGTCATCCTGAGGAGTTCTGTTTTGAATGTCTTTTCATTGTTTTCTGTAATCGTGAACACAAAATAGATATGTTGCCAAATTGGAAGGATTACAAGCACTGTACAGCTCAGGGTCAGAATTCAAAATTATCTTGAAGACTGATAGCAGATCGAAAACCAGTGCGATTAAGCTCAGTTAACAAGAGCAGATGGAGAAAGAGAACACAGGGAGGAAAAATCAAAGGCATAATTAGTTGAAAGGGTGTTACTGAACAGGAAGCAGTATCCCTCCAGAAAAGCATTTGAGTACTGTAGTGCATAGTAAATTAAAAAATAATTGATAATATGATGTCCTTTCAATTACAGAAGCGTTATTTTGGCATGTTAGCGACTGTGATTAAATATAAAGACGAGAGGGATTGCTCTGTTGAATGAAGGCCTTATTTTAAATGGTATGACTATTTTTTAACCATAGTATGTAGATCTTTAGGCTCTGCAAGAATATTAGGTTTATAAAACTTGGTTTGTGAGGGGAAACTTGAAAGGTATAGGCAAAGTAGAAAAGAGACTAAGAGCAAATTTGGTAAGTGCCCTCATATCTAGAGAGGTCGTACTACATAAAGACTAGTGATTAATTAGTCTTCGAGCTCTCTGTAGAGCAGGAGAAGAAATCATGGTTGTTTTTAGAAAGTCATACTTGGGTTGGATGTTAAAGCAACATGTTTGGCTTTTGGGTTGGCGAAACATTGAAGCTAGTTGCCCACAAAGACTACGAAATCTCCTTTGCCAGAGAAGTAAATGGCTGGACAGACATCTGTTGAGGACGGTCTGGTCCCTGAAAAGCCCTTACAGGTGTGCATGGAAACAGTTCTGTGCATTACTAACATGGTAGAATTAGAGATTTTAATTGGAGAAAACTGCTTTGGAATCCACAAAGGTTTCCTTGAGCCTGGATTATTCTGGAGCTTGGGTAGGAAAGGACCATGGTGTATCCTTCTGTAGCTCCTCTTCAGTTTGTTGTGGAGGATGTGTGCACTTAGAGAAGAGTTTGCTTTCAGGTATGCATTTTCTTTAAAAGTGTCTTCCACTGATATACTGAGAATGACCTGTGAAAGGTGGACTGTTGAACCATTTAAATCCATTTCACCCTGCTTATAAACTGTATTTTTGTTAAAACATCTTTAATGGCTATTACTTCACAGGGATGCTCTCTGGAAAAGAGCAAACTTCTCTTAGGAAGATGCTGAGGAATAAAGAGTTCAAGAAGGAGATTGGGGGAACTTGGCCGTCTTCTTGTCTTTATCAAAGGATGTGCATACCATATAGTGGGAAGTGGTAAAAGGAAAGTGTGACATTGGCCATGTCATTAAGACACTTAATAAATATATAAGGAAACAGCAGCCTGTTAATGATCTTTTGGAATGACTGAATTGGAAAATTGCAGATGTTTCCAGCCAATGCTTCTACAGACACAGTGTGTCTTTCCATTTTTCAGAAGACGCCAAGGAGAAAGGCTTATTTTTTCGCAGCCTGAAAAAATAAGAAAAAACAATTCTCATTCCATTATCTTCTCGAGCTATGAAAATATTTTTGCATTTATTTTAGTTTATTTTATTTGGCAACTTAAATTAGATGCAAGTGCAGTTTTACTTTAGTGTTAAGTATTTGTCTTGTCCAAACTTCTGCTATTGAAATGTCCAAAAGTGTTACTTTAGTGAGCTGGCCTGCTGCTGTATTATTTTTCCTTAGTACTTCTATTAATTTCCTGCTTTAAAATTTTGGGAGTTTTGTGATTTTTTTTTGAGTTTTGGGAAGCTTCAGCAAAGCTATACAGAATGTATTGCTACTAAGCTGGTTAAACAGAAGTTCTGTCATAAAAAACTGACTTGATTAGTTCAATTTATTAGATTAAACATTAAAGATTTTCAGTCTTTCACATCACTAATGCACAAATTGTGGCTGTCTTACTTGCCAGCAGTGGTTTGGAGTTGAAATCTGGATCTTTAGTAGCTTTGCCTCTTGGGAGTAAAGAAGCTATGTTTGAGAGTAGGAAGCTTGCATAGTGTTTCTTGCTGTATATTTTAGTTCCTCAAAATTTACACCTCAAGCTTTCGTGAACCACTGCAATACAAATCTTGGCAGTGTTAAGTTGTTTGGGACTTCCCAGTGTATGCTGAAGCCTGTAAGAAATCTGAGGATTGTTGGCTTAAGGGATTCTGCGTACTTCAAAATCACACTAATTTTTCTAAAAAGCATGTGTAAACAACTTCCTGAGATAATCTGAGTGTACAATGTAATTCTGTGGTTTACCTTGATTTGGTGGGTTTTGATGAGATGTTTATATATTCCTCATGTCTTAAGGTTGAGTTTTTCATTAATCTGTCAACAGGTATTTCTAGGAATGAAGAAGTGACTATTGCATTTAGAAGTTTTTTGTTATTTTTCTGTTGAAGTCAAAGGAGTGTGAAGACTTGCTGGTGACGATATTTAAGAGATGTTTTATGTCACATGAATAATTTTACTTTGTGAAGTTGAATTTTCTATGTATATTTTTAGAGGTGGAAAGAACAGCATTGCTGGTTTCTATATAACTCTGAGAATTAAAATGAATACAACTCAGCCTCTCTTAGTTGATTGACTGTCACAAAAGCCACAAAATAGTGCAGAGTTTGGAGTAGCAGGAGATTTGAGGTTTACAATTCATGAGATCAGGTAAATAATCTCCCCAGTGCTTAATAAACCTAATTTGAATTTTGTTGTAAGATAGGTGTTGGACTAGATGATCTTTGAAGGTCCCTTCCTACCCAAACCATTCTCTGATTCTGTGCAAAATGTTTGTTTTTCAGGTAGCTGTGAACAAAGTGTTTTATAAATTTTTCCAAGACTGTTTTAAATTATTAGAAGATAAGTGTACTTTCGACATTGTGTCTTGTTGAAATTGCTATCAATAAATCTAAAGTTGTGTTAAGTAGGAGCTAGAGAAGTTAATTTATTTTCTCTTCTAGTCCATAATCTGTAATGGTGTAGCAAATTGTCGTGGTTTAGGGCTGGGCCGGCCACTAAATCCTGGACAGACGCTCTCTATTAACCCCTCTCCCCTCCCCAGAAGGGAAGAGAAAAGAGAGTAAGGGAGAGAGACTTTTCAGGTTGGAAAATAAACTAACAGATTTAATGAAACAATAATACTGATACTACAGATAATATTGCAAATAGGAAAATAATGAAATATATACAAATATGTACAAATATATACAAAACCAATATAAAATCCTCCCCCACCCTTCCCCCCCAATGACAAATACGTCACCAGAGGCTCTGCAGAGCCGGGCACTGGAAAAGTCCCAGACCAAACTCAGCAGCAGGTGGGAGCAGGATCCAGAACACACAAATTGGGATCAGCGGCAGACGAACGAGCAGGATTCTGCACAGGCCTCGGCCTCTCCAGGATCGAGATGAACGGAAGGGTCGAGATGGAAGGAATGGTGGAAAAAGGAAAAAAAAGGGACGAGACCCTCGTGATCTCTGTTTTTATACTGAGTATGACGTATGTGGGATGGAATACCTCGTTGGTCAGTTTTGGGTCCACTTCTCCCCCCGCAGGTGCAGACACAGCACCCAGGATGAGACAACTGACCTTGAGCATATCTTCTAGCAGCGCTGTTTGGGAAAAACATGCTGCCAGTTTTCAGCAAGTTCAGCCACTTAGAGGAGACTGAGCTGAAAAGTAAAATCACTAAATAGAAAATTAGTTCTATTTAGCTCAAACCAGGACACCAATTCAATAGGGAGCAGCTACATTATAAAGAGCCTATTGTAAACAGCTGATAGAAGTTTTAAATAATGCTATATTTAAATACAATGACTAGGGAATATTTATGTGCTAGTGTCTAGTTATAAGCATGGTTAAATGGATTGTATGTTTAATTTTTTTAATAGTTTATTTTGGGGTTTTCTTTGAACAAACTTTTCTGCACAGGCAAGGGCTTTAAAACATCTTGTTGCATGAAGAGTTTTTTTAATTGGTGCATTAGGAGTAGTATATCTATGAATTACATGGTTATATATCTGATATCCGTAGCTGTGTAGTGTTCCACGCACTTTTTTGAGAGGATGGTGTTTGAGCAAGGCTTTGTTTGGCCTTTTGCGACACTTGCTGTTGTCAGTACTTAATTTTGCTACATATGTAATTATTTCCTCTGTGGTGGTTTGGGTTTTTTTGTTGTGGTAGTCAGGACTGCAGTCTTGTATGTGAGAAAGTAGCAAAAAAAACCTTGAAAGTCTGTCTCAAGTCTGTTAGCAAAATGAAAAAAAAATTAGGCAAGGACCAGTAGAAAATGTTTGGTGCAGACAGTGGTGCAGACTGCAGAATTCAAATTACCTGTGTCTGACAAAGTTTTTAGTTGCAGAGTTATTCTTACAGAGAATTTCCTGTCTCTGACTTGTATCACTTGTATTGGGTAAGGCCTGGATACTGTGGATACCAGCCTAGTTCGGTACATCATTTGCTATCTAGGAGGGGTTACTGGAACGCTTCTGGTAGCCAAGAGGGCAAACTGCATCTGGGGGTATGTTAAACACGGTATAACCAGCCAGTCAAAAGAGGTGGTCATCCCACTTGTATTCAGTGTTGGTATGGCCTCATCTTCAGTATTGTGTGCACCTCTGGGCTCCACAATTTAAGAAGGAAGTAAAGGTCCTTGAATGTGTCCAGAGGAGGGCAACAAAGCTCGTAGAAGGACTGGAAGGCATGTCCTATGAAAAGTGGCTGAGGAGGTTGTGTAGTTTGGAAAAAGAGGAGGCTGAGGGGCAACCTCATTGTTCTCTACAGATTCCCAAGGAGGGGATGTGGCAAGGGAGGTGCTGATCTCTTCTTTCTGGTATCCAGTTACAAGGCATGTGGGAATGGTTCAAAGCTGCATCAGGAAGACTTGGACTGGACATTAGAAAACATTTATTTACCAAGAAGGTGGTCAGACGCTGGAACAGGCCTCCTAGAGAGGTGATCAATGCCAAAAGCCTGTCAGTGTCTGAGGCATTTGGACAAAGCGTTTAGTAACATGCTCTAACTTCTGTTCAGGCAGTTGGACTGGGTTATTGTTGTAAGTCCCTTCCAACTGAAATATTCTGTTCTACTTTTTCTGAGATTTAGAAGAGCATAATGCGCTGCCATGCATATAAGCAAAGGATTAGAAATCAGCCCTTGTTCCCTGACTCTTGAGTTGTAATACGTATGGCAGTAGATTAGTTGTTGACACTGAGTGTAATTGAGCAGTGCAAGTCACAGGTTAATGATTTCAGATGAAGTTGTGAAGTTAAGGAAATGGACCGTGGATAGATGTGGCAATAACCAGTCCCTACCAATTTAGTGACTATATGATTTGTTTAAACTCTCCTTTTTTTAAAGTGGAAGTATCTCCAGGAGGACAGGCTTGTTCTAGCTTCTGAATAGGCTTCTGAACTTGCAGATTAAGAAAACTCTTAAGTGTGTGTGTGAAATGAAGTTCTATTGCCAGCCTTTAAATTTCTTAAAAATGAACAAAACCGTAACTCCTCCCCCAAACCCCTAACTCTGTGTATGTGAATTAGAATGATAAAAGTAAAATACATCTTATGAGCATTCCAAATGTGTATTGAATTTTTGACACAAATTTTACATGTATGTGGAACTTCATACTTAAAGATGTATTTTTTTACTTGATCTATATATAATAAAATTTATTATCTTTATATATAGATATGTTTATCTGTATATAATAAAT
>NW_010156722.1:0-207 GCF_000695765.1 Mesitornis unicolor
AGGGCCGAAATCGAGGGGAGGCTTTTTGGGGTCCCCAAGCAAAGCCCCCACCCCGCTGTGAGCAAAATGTCTCCTTAAGCAAATAAATGTCCCTTTTTGCCGCGCCTTTTTGAGCCTGGTGGCACTCGACGCTTGCCAAGGGGATGGGGACAAAGCCAAGGGGAGAACCGGGAGGGATGGCGGCGGTTTTCGGTTTAATGAGTAACC
>NW_010156723.1:0-1293 GCF_000695765.1 Mesitornis unicolor
CTTGCCGCTCAGCTCCCGGCCCATGGCCATCTGCTGCAGGTCCTGGATGTTGTGGGCCATGTCCTGGTCATGCTTCACGATCTGCTGGATCATCTCGTTGTTCATCGGCCCCGCGCTGTGCTCGGCTCGCTTGCGGAGCAAGATGGAATTCTTCTTCCCTGGGTGAGAGGCAGAAGCATCATCAACCCCAGGAGCACTGGCTCTTGGGGACACCATGGAGGGCAGGGTGGCAGTGGGGAAGGGACAGTAGAACCCCACCAGTGTGCTGAAGGGAAGCAAGACCAAGGGGAAGGTCCAGGCTGGGGCAGAGGGGGAAGCAGGGACAAAACAGATACACAGGGCCCATGATGCCATCATCACCCATGGAAAAAACAAGCAGGCACAGAGGTGGCCGCTCCTCACCTATGCGGTCCAGCCGGTCCATGGCCACGGTCTCAAAGGCCCTGCGCATCATGGGGTACTCCTCCAGCACCTCGTTGAAATTGTCCACCGACAAGGAGTAGAGGCGGCAGTAGGTGTCAGCTCGCACGCGGGCCGTGCGCCTGCCCCGCGTCAGCAGGCAGATCTCTGCAGGGAGACGGGTCTGGGTGTCAGGATGATGCAGCCACCCGTTCCCTTCCCAACAGCCCTGGCACTGGGCAAGAGGGGACGAGCAGGGGGTGCAGCAGGTGGAAACATCGGGGATGCCCCCACTCCTCCCTCCCCACAGCTCCCCAGGTCCTCCAGCCCAGCCTCACCTCCAAAGTAGGAGCCGTCAGACAGCTTTGTCTCCTTATTGCCCTTGGTGAGGATGCTGACCACGCCATGCTGGATGAAGTACATCTTTTTGCCCACGGTGCCCTCGCGGATGATGAAGTCCCCGGGCTGGAAGACCTCGAAGCGCAGCTTCGTCAGCATGGCAGTCACGAAGTTGGGGTCCGCGTTGGCAAACAGGGGCATGTTGGCCACCAGGTTGCGGCAGTTGAAGTTGATGATCTCCTGTGGGGTGAGGAGCAGATTAGCGGCGACGACCCCGAGCCTGACCCGAACACCACCAGTCCCCTTCCCCCAGGTGAGCAGCACTGGGGTGCCTGTGCACACCTCCTTGAGCGGCTCGCTGAGCTCCCCCAGGATGTTCTCCTCGTCAAACATCTTGCCCTGGTAGCGGTGCTCATAGTACTCGTGGATGCGCTGGCGCGTGTCGCCGGGCAGCTTGTGGAATGACATGTACTGCTCCACTTGCTTGTACTGCGGGGACAAGGCAGGGCTGAAACAAGCTGCACTGTGCCAGAGGCCGGCACCACCGCCTGCCCA
>NW_010156723.1:1390-4703 GCF_000695765.1 Mesitornis unicolor
GCGTGGATGAGGGCGGTGGCGTGGCCGATGAACATGGCATAGCAGGTGGCCCCCACGATCATGCTCAGCATGGTCAGCCAGACGTCGGTCATGCCCTCAGGCGCCTGCTGGCCGTAGCCAATGCAGAGCATGTGGCTCATGGCCTTGAAGAGGGCGTGCGAGTACTGCTTCCCCCAGGAGTCGTTCTGCAGGAGAGGGGACAGCAGTGCTGGGGAAGCTCTGGGAGGAGCTGCAGGGCTGAGACCTCCAGTGCCCAATCCCCGAGCCAGGGAGCACAGAGCCATAACAAGAAAAGGGTTGAGTGAGCCCCCGGGGCAGAGCTCTGCTCTGGGAGGAGACAGTGGAGACCCCACAAAGCCCCAAACCTGGTCCAGCCCTGTTCCGGGGAGAAGGCAGCAGCCCTACCGCCCCGCTCCCACCAGGGCACAGGGATTCCCTTGCCTGCTCCAGCAGCCAAGATGGGCTGGGATGAGAAGGGGATGCAGGGATTCCCTCTACCCCATCTCACTGCCGTGGCAGGGCTGTGACCAGAGAGACGCTGCTCTGCAGCGTGTGAAACCCCTCCTCTCCGTCAGCATCGCCCCTGCCCAGGCGCTCACCACCATGTGGTTGATGGAGACCCAGCAGTCCTCGGGGAAGTCCTGCAGCATGGGCACCAGGAACTGGAGGCAGCCGTCCCAGTGGCACAGCAGCAGCATCATCCCGATCAGGTTGAAGATCCTCACCACCGCGCTGGCCAGGTCGTATGTCATATGAAAGATCTGGGGAAGAGGCAGGAGTGGAGCTGCAGAGAAACTCTCTTCCCCACAGACAGGGACCCCTGAGCTGGCGTGAGACCCTGCCCCGGGGCCCTGGACCCCAAAGGGTTCTGACCTCCTCCCACTGGTGGATGTAGCGGATGAGGCGCGAGAGGCGCAGCAGGCGCAGCAGGCTGAGGATCTTGGTGAAGCGGACGATGCGCAGGGCCCGGGCTGTCTTGTAGACATCTGAATCCACCTGGGTCTCCAGGTCAACGATGAGGAAGATATAGTCAACCGGGATGGAGGAGACGAAGTCCACCAGGAACCAGCTCTTCAAGTACTTCATTTTGATGGTGTGAGGGTCAAGGATGATCTCCGTGTTGTCCTCCACCACAATGCCTGTCCGGAAGTTCAGCACCAGGTCAGCCAAGAAGAAAGTGTCCGAAAGCACGTTGAAAACGATCCAGGGAGGGGTGTTCTCATCCTTGAAGAAGGTGATGCCCACGGGCAGGATGATCAGGTTCCCCACCATCAGGAGCAGCATGATGAGGTCCCAGTAAAACCTGCAGGGAGAAAGCGTGGGGGATGGAGCAGACAGGGAGAAGTGGGGAGAGGCAGGACACAGCCCGTTAGAAACCAGACCCAGGTTCAAAGAGAGCCCCACACACCGCAGAGACAGGCGCTCACAACACACATACGTGTGCCTGCCCACACCTGCGACAGACCCCGCTGCTCGGCTGGGACACGCAAGCGCGCGTGTGTGGAGAGGAGCAGTTTGGCACCAGCTGCCGAGGGTCTGGGTCCCGAGGGTCTGGAGGAGCAAACGTCACCCTGTGTGTGTGGGACAGGAGGCTGCAGCTCGAGGAGCGTGGCTGTCACCCTCCCTCTCCCTGTGCAGCACACGCATACGGATGCCCCTGCCCCAAACTTGACATCGTCCCCGTGGAAAACTCAGGGAGGATGTGGGCTTTGCTCCCTGCAGCTCCCTCTCAGCCGCCCGCTTCCTGCCACCACCCAGGCTGGCTTAGCAGGATTTAGGGTAAGCTTTGCTGGTTATGCAAACCCAGCACCGAGCTCCTGGGCCGGCCGAGGGACTCGGGGCCAGGGAGGCTGCTGGGGCTGCAGCACAGGAGAGCCGGGCAGGGACAGACAAGTGCCACCACCACAGAGAAGGTGGGAAGAAGATGCTCACCCCCAGAGGGGCTGCTCCCGAGCACTGGGCAGGAGCTGTGCAGCCCAGGGCCTGCAGGACCCCCCCTAATCTACCCCTTTCTCTGGGAGTGGGCGAGCTGAGAGGCATGGGAGGCAGAGCCAGAGGCACCGGGCAGCAGTTGATCAGCTTTTAGTTGTGCCATGAAATTCAGCATCCCCATTCACATGCAAATGTGGCTGGGATGTTTTCAATCTCCACGAAAACGCATGTCACGCCTTTCTTCACGAGGCCTGCGACTGCTCCTGCAACGGCAACGGCTCCTGTGGTGGCTCCCAGGCTCCGCACTCAAAGTCTTTACGGATGCCGGGAAAAGCCAGCCCAGCTCCCGCCCTCAGGTGCCCCCATTTGCTCCAGCTCTCGTTTGGGAATAGACCCAAATCTCCAAAGGTGACCTCAGGGCAGCTCCCAGTGCCTGACGGATCCAAACCAGCCCTTGCAGGTGACAAGGAGCCTGCAGGCGTTTTGTACCCTGCACCTTGTGTGCGGGTTTCTGCGGGTGAAGGGAAGAGGAGAAAGGAGAAGTGGTGGTACCACGTGAGGCTCCTTCAGCCGAGAGCACCGGAGCCTGGCGGGGAGGGGGGGCACCACCCCCCGGGTGCTCCCCCAGGGCCAGTAGCATCGCGCACGTTAACGCCTTCTTGCCCATGGCCAAGGTTTGCTGGGGCAGCCAAGGAGACGCTGGGCAAGGCAGAGGGGCCTGACCCAGACGAGCAATCACCTCCTGCACCCCATGCTGTGCCCCAAAAAACAGTGCACACCGAGCAGGAAAACCGCCTGCCCCCACAGCTGTCTGGAGCCGTCAGCAGCTCCTGATTCAGATTTCGGCTTAAGCTCCTCAGGGCTGGCCCTGTCCTCTACTCTGTGTCCAGCTGAACGCGCGGGGCCCTGATCTCAGTGGCCTTTATGTATCCCCATAATGTGATAAACACCGGCGTAATCCTGCTGGCTGTCTACCTGCCAGCTCGCTTCATGTCACCTTCAGCGCAGGGCACCGGCTGCACAAGCTGCTCCTGCTGAGCGCAGGCTCCCAAACTTTGAGTAGCTTCCCCGGGAAAAGGGCTCTGAGGGCTCTGAGGACCCAGCAGTGAAGGGAGCTGGCTACAGGTGCCATGGACCAGCCGTGGGTGCCAGCCCCGCTCCAGGGTGCCTCACCAGGCTGGGGACATCGGCCGTGTCACAGCCTGCTACGGGAGATGACTGCCTGGCAGCTTCATCCCCCGTAGAGAAAGCCCACCCTATATGACTCAACATCCCCGTGACACCCAGTTCCTCCCACATCATCCGTCCCTGAGCTCTTCCCGTGATCCCGGTGACACCGAGAGCCAGGCCTGGCTCCGTGCTGGGTACCCTGGCTCCTCCA
>NW_010156724.1:0-291 GCF_000695765.1 Mesitornis unicolor
GCTGTGAAGCTCATTTAAGCACAGTTTGTGAACCCACTTCAGCCTTTATCTCTTGTGTCAGCTGAATTTGGAGCTAAATCCCTCCCTCCCAGGGAGAGAATGGATCATCTCGGCTGTTCACTTTGTGGCCCAGTTGTGAAGTTGTTTCTGAAACTGGATATCCCAGACACATATCTCCATTGAGCCAACTGTGGTGGTTTTTGTCATTTACAAGAAGTAGAGAAATCACAAGGTTCAGTGTAGTGCTTTTTCTTATGCAAGAAAAGAAATGTGATCATGTAATTCATACCT
>NW_010156725.1:0-200 GCF_000695765.1 Mesitornis unicolor
ACACTGCTTGTGACTGGTCGCCGACTGGATTAATCAACACTAACGAAG
Organism: Mesitornis unicolor; assembly: GCF_000695765.1. Taxonomy (NCBI): domain Eukaryota; kingdom Metazoa; phylum Chordata; class Aves; order Mesitornithiformes; family Mesitornithidae; genus Mesitornis; species Mesitornis unicolor. The sequence goes on from NW_010156725.1 coordinate 49, forward strand.
AAGAACTGGGCGCAGAGGATGCCCACGCTTGGGGCTTTGTGGCTCCTGAGACCAAGCGCTGTGAGGACCAGCCCTCCCACGGAGCCACCCCACTGGCAGCTCTCAGTATAGTTCTACCAGCTTGACTCTACCACTTTTCAGCCAACACCCCG
>NW_010156725.1:218-513 GCF_000695765.1 Mesitornis unicolor
AGGAGCTGGTCAGGGATTTCACCAGCATTTATTCATTTTCACAGGCTGATGTGAGAGGAGCAGAAGCAGTAACTGAACCCAACCCCAGTCAAACCATGGGTTCACAGCAGCTCTGCCCAAGGACATTGTGGGTCCCCTGTGTGTCCAAAGCAGGGAGAAAGCAAAAGCAACTCTGCAATTAAGGAACATGGGAACTGTCATGAGATGTTCTCCTCCATCCCTTAACAATTTCTACGCTTTCCCAGCTGACATTTAAATAAAATTTAAATTTCGGGCAAAGCCATCTGCAAACAGC
>NW_010156726.1:0-380 GCF_000695765.1 Mesitornis unicolor
GTGTGGGTGTGGGTGTGGGTGTGGGTGTGGGATACCCATGGGGCCAGCCTGGTCCCTGGGCTGTGGCCTACCTCTGGCCCTGGGGCACACCTGGCTCTGTCTGGTGCCCTTATCTGCTGGCCTGGGTTGCTGGTGAGGTTTGGCCTCCAAGCCCGGCCGGAGCTGGGTGTTGTGTGCAGGACAGAGCCCTCTCTACCCTGAGTTCCATCTTGCATCCTCAGAGCCACCCTCAGGCCATAGGAGCCTCTGTCCCATCAGCTGGAGGGGACATGGTGTGGCTCCTTGTCGAGCAGGGTCAGTCACCCTGTTGGGTGCTGGTCCTCCAGAGACCTCGGTGTCCTGCTCAGGGACACCGGGCATGGGCAAGGCACAGGACAGGG
>NW_010156726.1:579-16625 GCF_000695765.1 Mesitornis unicolor
GGGGAGAGGGTGTGCTTGGAAGCAAGTGGGGAGGTGCCTGGACAAGCCACAAGGAGAATGAGGAGGGAGGAGCTGGGGATAGCACGCCCCTGCTTTCTGTCCAGGGATGGAAGTAAAGGGGAAGCAGAGCCATTCTGACCTGTACTGGGAGAGGAAGGGAAACTGAGGTGGGAGAGGGGCAGAGGTGGTGGTGAGCGGGATCAGCTGCTCTGAGCAGTGCAGGGGAAGCAGGGGCTGGGTGAGGAGTGGGATCGTCACGTGAGTGATGGCTCCGTAATGGAAATAAAGACCAAGGATCAGCTCTGAGAGGTTTTTGTTTGGTTTGGTTTGGTTTGGTTTGCTTTTTTCTGAAGAGAAACATCAGAAATTAGGGTTGGATGCGAGATTATGCACAAGGAGTCTTCTTACCTTCCATGCTCAAGTTACCACAAAAATCAATTATTTATAGCACTGGAGTTGGAACTGGGACTAGTTTGCACACTCAATTGTCTGTCTGGTCCCAGATGTCAGCAGACGACCCCATGGGATCCCCAGAGCTCCCACAAGCTCCCTGAGAGCCACTCCTCCCCCAGAAAGGGCACACGGAGAGGGCGATGGACTTGGCTGGAGGAGTGGCACACGCAGCACCCAGCACCGTGCCGGCAGCACCGCGAGCCCTTGCGCTGCCAGCCTCATCCGTGCTAGCTGGGTTTAATTTTCCTTGTCTGATTCGCAGACAAATAACACAGCATGTGTTTTTAGGAGCTCAGTCCTTGCCTGGCTTTTTGTTCTTCTGTGTGTTCAGAGCGGTGCAATTTCCTTTCTTACTCCTCCTGTTTTTCCCCTATTTTTTTTGCATAATTCTCTCTTTCTCTCTGGTTTAGGGAACTTGCCAGGCACCCCTCAGATCTTCCACGTGTTGGTCATCCACAGTTTTTGTCAAACTTCTTCTTTCTGATTTTTTTAATAGAAACTTCGGGGGTTTTGGGATGGGTTTTCTTGGAAGTGACTTTTCTTGAGAAAAGTTTCATCTGTTACATGGCCTTTAAAATGAAGATTTTACCAGTGTTTCTGCATGTACAGGTTCATTACCCTCTCGTCTCCAAACCTGCCTGGCTCATGACAGTAGCACACTCACCATAAAGATTATTCTTGGCTAAAAGAGCCCAAGCAGGCAGAAAGTAGGGGAGACCTCATTCATGTTTATAAATATTTAAAGGGTGAGTGTCACGAGGATGGAGCCAGGCTCTTCTCGGTGACAAACAATGATAAGACAAGGGGTAACGGACACAAACAGGAATACAGGAGGTTCCACTTAAATTTGAGAAGAAACTTCTTCTCAGTGAGGGTGACAGAGCACTGGAACAGGCTGCCCAGAGAGGTTGTGGAGTCTCCTTCTCTGCAGACATTCAAAACCCGCCTGGACGCTTTCCTGTGTAACCTCATCTGGGTGTTCCTGCTCCGGCAGGGGGATTGGACTGGATGAGCTTTGGAGGTCCCTTCCAATCCCTAACGTTCTGTGATTCTGTGATTCTGTGAAAATGGGCCTTTGGTGAGCCCAGGTAGCCCCTGCTTGGGTTTGGCACCAGCCAATTTATGTGGTCTGAGACTCAGCTTGGACAAACAAGAGTACCCCACGAAGCTCTGATGGCGGTAGGACGTTCTGGCAGTGGGAATATCTGGTGGTGCGACACTCTGCTGGTTGTGGGGGACACTGTTCGTTGTTGGAAGTTCTCGTGATGGTGAGACATTCTGGTGGTTGGACACTGTCGTGGTGGTGGGACATTCTGGTAGCAAGACACTCACATGGTGGTGGGAAATGCTGGTGGTGGGAAGCTTTGTGGCGGTCATCACATTGCACAAGGGCTCTGCCCTGACAGTGCCCATCTGTTGCCTTGGGGACAAGTGAGAATAAACTTCCTGGTGGCCTCTTTTCTTCTCCCGTGGTTAGTAAAGTGTCTCAGTTTTCCTGGTGATGCAAATGTGAGAAAGCTGAGGACAGTCTGAAGCACGGTGTCCCTGTCCTTGTGCTGTGTCCTTGCTGCCTGCTGGGCGAGAGCTGCTCGGTGAGAACTGTGGAGTTGGGGCTGTCCAGTTTGGACACGCACTCAAGGGCTCCCCTTTTCTTCTGCTGCCAAAGCTGATATTTTTCATGGGATGTTGACCAACAAGGACATCAAATCCTGCCATTCTGCTGTCCTGCAGATGCACGGCCGTATGGGGTGCATCACTGCCCTGGAGGGGACGGGTGTTGCAATGACTGTCTCCCTTTTGCTGATGTTTCTCTTGCTGTGATTCACCTCTGCTCATTGACTCAACCTCAGTAGAATAGATCTTTGGACAGAGCAAAGAGAGGAGAAAAACCACCAAAAGTGAAAATTCTGCCATATGTTGAGTTAAATGTTTGTATTTCACATGGTATCTGAGTCTGATGTTTGCATCCCCTGCAAGTTCTCCTGGTTGCATTGAGGAGCTCTGCGGGGAAGGTCTGAAGACCTCTTCATTATTCAGGTTGGTGCACTGAGACCTTCCCTCCCTCGGTCTCCCTCCCCTTCTCCTCACTGCAGTGGTCTTCAGTGGGCATCACTGTGGCACAGCCAAGGAGCAAACCTCGTTCTGCACCAACTCGCTTGGCCAGTTTGGTGAAGATCAGATGTTCAGAGCTTGGATGAACCACGATCGTGAGGGTGAAAACAGAGTCAAAAGGACGCAGGACTTCTGCAGGGCATGGAGGATGCACACCAGGGTGAAATGCCGGGTTGCGCTGCTGCTTCACTCGTGTTTTGGACTGCCATGGGGCATTTCCCTTGCTTCCCAGCAGGGACATGGCCAACGAGGCCAGGCGCTGCTCAGCATCTGTGCAGGCAGAACTGCAGACTCACGGAGGTGATGCGTGGCATCCTTGACCACTGGCTGGCCCCTGGGAAGCTGATGATGTGGGAAGGGCTCCTCCTGACCCAGCGAGACTCTGCTCAGCTCCTCCTGCACCTTCTCTTTTTCGGGAAACTGAACGCTGGAAAGGGGCAAATGTGCTCAGAAAGCAAAGATGAGGGAATTGTCCTTGCATTCCCAGTGAGACCCCCACTGAGCTCCAGTCCTTGTTCCTGCCCCTGTGGCTTCTGGGCAGGAGGAAACCACAATACAGTGATTGCGTGGTGGCTTCTGGGCTGCAAAGACCACATCATAACACCCCGTGAGTGTTGCTCTGACACTCCGGCCATGCTTCATGGTGATTGTGGACTTCCCAGCCCGGAGGCAGTGCTAGGTCGTGGTGATGGGGAGACCCATGCAGCTCCGGTGGAGTTGGTACCTGGGATTGTGATGGGGGACAGAAGTTTTGTCCTTGTACTCCAGAGCTTGTGGCTGCTGGGGCAGGAGATGTGGTGCAGCCTTGCACCAAGGTTATGTGCCCGTTGAGGTCCATCTGCATTTGTCCACTGGTGATTGATCCCGAGGGTGATCCCTCCTGATAGTGGTGAGTGCTGGGAGAAGACACTTCTTTAAAATTCCTCCTGAAAATCTAAAAAACTTGCACTTTATCTTCTCTGACTGAATTTTTTTCCTGAGAAAGCCACCAAGTGGCAGAGAGAAACATGGACCACTTGGGTTGCTCATGGCCACCACCTTTTCATGCTGTTTTCTTTCCTGCTCTGCTGCTGGAGGAGCCCTCAAGAACCAGGCGTGCAGAGACTGTGTGGAAGGACGAAAGGCACAGAGGGATCTCAAATGAAATGGGCTTTTTTTCTTTTCCTCCCCCAGTGTTGTTAGGATCAAAATCCTTTTGATGTGGGAACCAACATTTTTCACAGCCCAGCGCAGGTTGGAAACAGCTCTGGGCACATCCCAGTCACCACGATGGGCTGTGCCACCTTCAGGCGCTGTTGCAGCCTGGCCGCCACCATTAATGCAATTAATCCCTTTCCCCCATCCTTTACTTAATGGGGAATATGTCACTAGATCTCCCATCTGCAGCAGCCTCGTTGGTTTCAGACCAGACCTGGCTCGGTACAACTCTCAGTCGCTGAGGAAATACCATTTTACTACTGGAAAAAAACACAATTTTTGTGGTTCGGATGCTGCAGCCGCCGGCAGCTTTGCCAAGAACTTCAGTTCTTACACAGGAAATGAGGCTCCTTTCAAAGCACCAGAGTGGGGCTATATATATAGCCTCTCTGAAAAGATATTTAAAGAAACATATTGACACTAGCAAGAACAGGAAAAAATAGCTCCTGACTGCGGGGAGCGAGGGCTGAAGGCAGCTGAGCCCATCCTGGGGGAGTAGGTGATACAGGGTATTAATTCATGGCTCTTTCATCTCCAGGAAAACGAGCTCTTGTGCTTTGTGCCGTGTGAACCCCCATGCTTTTGCTCTTCTGTCTTTTAATCAGAATTAGAGGTGCTTGGGATTGAATACAGCTTCCGCGGCAAAGAAATGAGTCACCTCATCTTTTTTTCAGCGAGTCCCTCTTGGAACTTGCTTCCATCCCCAGGGAAATAACATAGTTTGTCTTTTACCAGATTAGGCGCTGCTTTTCTCTTTAGTGCAATCTGGGATGGAAAGGTTTGGGTTTTATTTTTAAATATATGCAGAAATAACTGAGGTTTTTAATGGGGTAATGGACTCCAGAAGCACACGAACCTCAGGAGGATAAATAGGCTTGGTGCTGGAAGTGGGGGACGTCTGCCACCGAGTTGGAGGGGGGGCTCCGGATGGGGATGTGATGTTTTTGGACCACCAAGTGGCAAGGGGGGACCTTGCCACAGATCCCACCAGAGACAGAGCAGGAGGACAGGGATGCCAAGGGCTGGGAGACGTTGCTGCCCCAGTACTCATTTGCCCTCGCTCAGCACGTGCTGCTCTGATGGTTTCAAGAGGCTCTTTAAAATCAGATCTTTAACACACAGATCAGCGTGAATGGTGTGAGCCACGTGGTTGTAATCCAGTGGCTCTGCAGTTAGGAGAGCGCTCCCCGCCAAGGGTGTCCTGTGCTGAGTGCGGGGGCTCTTGCCCTCTGAAATTCAGCCCGTTTAACTCTGTCCTCCTGCAGAGCTGGGGAAAAGCAGTCAGCTGGGAGGATTAATTTGACCAAATTCCTCATCAGAGGACTCCAGAGTGAGCATGGTCCCGTCTGCCGGCATCGACAGCAGCTCCCGAGCCCAGGGAAGATGGTGGGGAAGGGCAGGGGGTAAGTGGGCACCTGACACGGGGAGGGGGTTGCACATCCCAGCTTTGCTCTTCGTGGGAAAAAACCTCTGGACAGAGCAAAGCGAAGGGGCTGAAGCTGCAGGAGGAGCAATTCTGATTGGAGACTGAGAAACCGGGGATGGGGAGAAGGTGCCCATTGCAGCTCCCAGTGCATCGCCCCATGAGTGCAACGTGGGGCCAGGCTGAGCATCACCCGCTCCAGCACCGAGGCGTGAGCCCCGGCACCCAAACGGGTGCCCGTGCTCATCCCATCACCCAGCTCCAGCTGTGTGGCTCGGTCGCTGCTGTGGCCAAAGGGCTACAGCTGCTGCCCCAGTCTTTGCACAGATCCTGAGCTGCACAGACACCCGGTTCCTCACATGTGTATTTATGAGCAGGAAAACTGGGTGTATTCATAACTCAAAACAAGCAAGAATGGGGGCAGTGGTTAGAGCCAGAGGTTGCCACATCTTTGCAAGGTTTGCTCTTATTCAAACGTGACACTTCTAACTTCAAAAGAAAACTTTTTAAAATTAAAGATGTATTTTTAAAATTAAGAATATTGATAATTATGTTTTAAAAATCATGATCAGCGCACAGCAAGCAGTGTTGGGAGGGCTGGTGAGGACTGCCCAGGACACCCCGCTGCGGGCAGGAGCGGAGGCTTTGCAGATGTCACGTCACAGTGCAAGGGCTGGAGGAAGGGCCGGGTCCTGGCCCTAATCTCTGCCACCAGCTTGGGTGATTTATGTTGCAGAGTCACCAAATAAGAAAACTTCCTGGGGACAGACCGTTCCCCGGGTGACAGCAGAAGCCAGCAGCGCAGCCAGTATTTTAGCCCGGATGTGCGAGTCCCAGCCCACGGCCGGGCTAATTATACATTGTGTGCTGTTCCGGGCTAATCACGGCGGAAGGCAAATGATCCCTGGTCTGCACGAAAAACATGAAGTTACTTGCTCAGAGGCATATACAAACGTTTAACATTTTATCATGGACTCACGGAGCGGTTTGGGTGGGAAGGGACCTTAAAGCTCCCCCAGTCCAACCCCTGCCATGGGCAGGGACACCTCCACCAGCCCAGGCTGCTCACAGCAGCGTCCAACCTGGCCTTGAGCACTGCCAGGGAGGGGGCACCCACAGCCTCTCTGGACAACCTGTGCCCGTGTCTCACTGCCCTCATGGTACAACATTTCCTTGTGTCCAGCCCAACCCTGCCCTCGTTCAATTTAAAACTACGTCTTGGCACACAGAGCTTCCTTTTGTCACCACAGGATTCTGGTCCCTTGGTGCGATGCTTCTGCAGCTTCACAAGTCTCACACCGATGAAGAGCGCATGGTGTGGGTTGGTTGTGGTCGTGGTGGGTGTTGTACCACGAGGACAGGTGCAGTGTATGGCCCTGGCCGTGGCTTCCAACAACACCTTCAATCCAGTGGTGCTCCCAGGTGGTCCCAGGCCCACCACAGGCTTTGAGGTGGGTATGTCCGTCAGCTGTGCCTTGGAGCCTGTGCCTTCCTGTGGGCTTGGCGTGTGCTTTCAGATCCCTTCTTGCCCTGCCTTTAGCTGGTGCTGCCAGGTTGGTACTCAGACAAGCAGACATTGTTGCATTCTCTGTTCCCACTAAAGCAAAAAACATCAGTGCAGTGGCTGCAAAAGCTGTGTTGCTGAGAAGCTGGGTAGCTCCAGAGCTTGTTCAGCTTTATTCAGTTCATAGTAAGGTTATCAGGCTTTTTTTTATGGCTCAGTCATGAAAGTCAGGTTGGGAGGTTAACTTGAGTTGCTCAGATCTACCATCCTTTGAGCCTTTAAGGTGGAGAAGACTCTTTGTTTCTCAGCTGTTGAGCAAACTAACAAAACCTTGCTAAGCCTGCTAGCAGATCAGATTGCTGAAGCTGTGGTTACTTTATTCCAGGACTTTCATAATTTTACAGGCTATTTTTACCTGATCTGACTGGTAGCCAGCTTGATGTGACTACAATAAATCCCAGTTTAACAGCATCAGCCTGGGTCCTTCCCGGGTGGGTATTTTGGTCCTGCTGCCCCAAAAGCTGCACCAAAGGCTGTTGCCCTCTGTGTTTCTGTTGTTGAGGGGTCTCCTGGGGTCCGGCACTCACTACCTGGCTTTGCCAAGAGCCACAGTTCCTGTGTGGGACCACACAGCCCCTTGGCCAGCCCTGTGAGACACCGGTGCCAAGGAGGACACATCAAATATTTACCTCACAGAGAAGAGGCAAGTTGCAGCAAACAAAGGGATGCTCTGGGAGAAGAGGCTTCTCTCGCCAGGGCCAGGCTGGAGATTTGCTGTTTATTGCTACCATTTGTCTCTTTTATTCCATGCGAGCAGCTCAGCACTCTAGAGAGGGCATAGCATTGCTTTTTATTTTAATTACCAGATGCTGGGTGGAAAACAGTGTTTTCCACTCATTGTGTTCACATGGAAGTGAACAAGAAGACGGCGTTTCATAAGCACAAATAGCGTTGCAAGGTGCTTGTGCCAGGGCATTGGGGACACACAGGAATTGTTCCTCCTCCTCCTGAGAGCCCAGAAAAGAGGTGGTGGGATGAGTGCTGAGGCCTCAACAGCAGACCTCACCGACGGAGTGATGCATGTCCTGAGATACAGCTGCCACCAGGCAGCGTCCCTGCAGGATCAGGCATCTGCACATGGGACGGCTCTGGGGACAGTTGCAAGAGCAATTGGCATCTTCTGCACAAGCGAGACGTGGCCCTCAGGTCCCCAGCCTGCTGCTGGTGAAGGTCACTGCTGATCCAGGTGTGGACTAAATGCAGTCTCTGCAGCCCACTGAATCAAGCACTGATCAAGAGCTGGGTCTCTTTAGTTTGCAGAAGAGGAGACTGAGGGGAGACCTCATTCATGTTTAGAAATATTTAAAGGGTGAGTGTCACGAGGATGGAGCCAGGCTCTTCTCGGTGACAAACAATGATAAGACAAGGGGTAACGGACACAAACAGGAATACAGGAGGTTCCACTGAAATTTGAGAAGAAACTTCTTCTCAGTGAGGGTGACAGAGCCCTGGCCCAGGCTGCCCAGAGAGGTTGTGGAGTCTCCTTCTCTGCAGACATTCAAAACCCGCCTGGACGCCTTCCTGTGTAACCTCATCTGGGTGCTCCTGCTCCGGCAGGGGGATTGGACTGGATGAGCTTTGGAGGTCCCTTCCAACCCCTGACGTTCTGTGATTCTGTGATTCTGTGATCAGCACTTCTGCACCTCAGTGGGTTTGGCAGCAGGGCACACTGATGCTGGCCCTCGCCCTTGCTGGTCCATGGGCATCATGGTTGCCCCTTTCCTCCTGAGCCACGGTTAGTGTATGCACCAAACCATCTTCAGGTTGTTCCTTGTGGGCCACCCAGCCCAGCTCTACAGCCCTCAGGGCTGTTCACAACAGAAGTGCCACGCCACAGTTAGCGGTGTGTGAGGATTTTCCAAGGTCTTAAGGCAGTGCTGAAGTGGAGGAAGTGGGAGACTTTGACTTCTGCATTGAACAAGTCAGTGTAGACTAGGAATGGCTCCACCAGAAGAGCTGACTTCTGCACTGACTAAGTCAATGAAATCATTGAAGAAATAATCTTCTCTGGTGGAGTCGTTCCCAGTCTGTGACCTGGTGCAGACCTTGTGTTTTTCCAGCCAGAAAGGTTTTGTGCACTTCACAAATGGGAATGAAATGTTCTGACAGAGTCAGCAAGGTTTGAGTGTTCTGTGGAGATGAACACTTGTCTGGAGAGGGCAAAGGTAGGTATGTCTGAGTGTGCTGAATTTTATGGTCTCATTCTGTTACCTGGAACTCGCAAGGTCCATACTGACCTGCTGGGACACTCGGAGCGGGTGTCAGGTGAGGGTTTTAACCCCTTTAGCAGCCCGCCTGGGGAGCAAGGAAGTGCGTTTTGGTGTGGCTTGTTCCTCCCCATGGCTCCAGGAAAGGCTTTGTGCCCCAGTTCTGGTCGCTGTGGTACCTGTCCCAGGTGTCCATGGATCTACCTGTGCCTCCCCGCAAGCACAGAGCATCTCATTGCTCCTGGGAGCCAGGCTGGGGAGATGTGTGAGGAGGTCACACGCAGCACAGGGGTGAGAGGTGGTGGGGTGGCTCGGTACATGACACAGCCAACGTTTTGGTGGTGGGGATCCAGCATGGAGTTCCTGTCATGCCCCACACCCTCCCTCCTCGTGGGCACCTCACAAGGTGATGTTAGCTGAAGATATCGGTTGAGCAAGACCTGGCTTTGCTCCTCTTCTGGTGAGATGCTCTTGGCCTCGACAGGAAGACACGCTCCCCTCTTGTTTGTCCTCGGCTGTTGCAGTCCTGCTCCAGCTCTTTTTATAGCTCGGAAAGAAGTGCCTTGAGTTTCTGCATCGTCTGGGAGGCCAAGCACACAGGGAGGAGTCGCTGCTAGAAATAGGGCTGCTCTCTGCTTTTGCATTCCAGTTTTATTATTTTTTTAGCTGAGATGTCCAAGTTTGAAGAGTCCCACTGCCGCGAGCGCCAAGCTGGGAACTATGTCCTGCATTTTTTCCACTCGGATTGGATCATCCTCCTTCTTTGCCTTATTCCCAGTGCCCTCACACCAGCAGTTGTGCCTCCATGAAGCGTCTTTCCCAGGAAAAGAGCCCTCTCACCCCGCCTGTGTTTTCCATATCCCCCACATTTCATGCCTCGGCGTGGCTGCTTTGGCAGAAGAGCTCCCTGCGTGCCAGCGGCATTGGCCAAAGCTGCAGAAATTCATAACAGGGGCGGGGGGGATGAGCAATCAGGTGTTTGCTAAAGCTCCTGGGTGGTGAGCAAAGAGCTCAGACAAAATGTTCAGCAATTTCTGCCCACTGGGAGGGAAGCGAAGCGTCGTCTGCTGCACGGATGTGAATAAAACGGAGGAAAAAAAGAGAGGACAATGTGTTTGACAAAACCTGTGCTTTTCAGCCCCTTAAAATTTGCTGGCATTTTGGCTGTGGTGTGAAGCAGTCTTTCCTGGTCCTGCTGTTTGGTTGTGATGTGCTCTTCTCCCAGGTAGCAGCATCGTGCAAATCCTCACCAACGCTCACCATGCAGATTTCTGTTTCGCAGAAGCCCCTGGCGAGCCCTTCGGTGCAGCGCAAGGTGGTGCTGGGCTGTGTGCAGGGCTCTCCGGGTTCTCTCCGATAATATCACCCAGCAAATTTCTAGCACAATCTTCTTTATTTATCCAAAAATGTTTTTAAAAGGTCCTGATTCCCCGAGTGCCATAGGAACAGGTGGTTTTTCTCCGCAGAATCGCTGCGTGCCTCGCTCAGCTCTCCATCTGCCTTCACCCAGATGAGTCTGACCCCTGTGGCTCCTGTGTCCAGAGGCTGGCTGTCACCCACCGAGCCCTTGTCCCCACATCACCCTCCAGCAGAGCACATCCGTCGCAGGAGGATGCCCAGGGCGGGGAGGACTACGGTCCCCTGTGCTGGGCTGGCCTGGCAGTGTCTGACAACCGCTGAATTGATGAAAAAGGATTAAATCGGGTGTGTTTAGTAGGATGTTTCATTTTAATTACTTGGAAAACTTCAGGGCTTTGCTGCACCAGCAGGACTCCTTGTTGCTGTCTCTGGGAGTGGGTGAGGTGCTGCCCGTGGCTCGTTTGCTGCCTGTGCTGTGTCGCAGGTGGTGGTGGCTGGTGGCTTGGGAAGAGGTGCTTATTCCTTGGTTCCAGCTCAGCTGTCAGTACGTAGCCAGGATCACACATTTTGTCTCTCAGAGCCAATTCTTCATCGTTTTATGTCCCGTGTGCCCCTCTGCCAGTGACGCACACCCAGCGTTGGGCAGGTGAGAGGCAGTTGGCAGCGATAGCATCGTGCACACTCCTGATGCTGAGATATGCTTTTGAGAGCAGAGATTTCCCTCTCAGATTTTACCCTCTGATTCCCTGAAATGACGTGGAGATGCTGGGGCTGCCCCTCCCTCTGCCCTGTTCAACTCTGGCGGGGGCATCCTTGGGGTGCAGAGCCCTGCAGCTGCCCTGGCCCCCGTCCTGCACCAGGCTGGGGCTGGGCTCTGCCTGTGCCGCAATGTGTGGGCAGGGCTGTGTCCAGGGCTCTGCTCACCCCCTGCAGCCAGGGGGACAAGCACTGGGTCTCCCTTTAGGCAGTTGTTCTGTCACCCCTTGACCGTTCCCCACCCAGGGAGGGGAATCAGGAAAAGGAAAGGAGACTCCTGGGTTGAAATAAAAACATATTTAATACAATATTGGGGAGAAACTAATATTAATACCACTATTAATATAAGATGCACAAAGTTTTACCCAGGCCATATAGTGGTCGCAGTGAGCTGGGGAGTAGGCCTCAGGAGCAGAATCATAGAATCAGAGAACGGTTTGCGTTGGATGGGACCTTTAAAGATCTTCTAGACCAACCCCCAGTGACAGGCAAGACCCTTCAGGGATGGTGATCTCTGGGGAAAGAGGGCTGTCCCCAGCAAACTCCCCAATTTCTCGTGAGTGACATGTTTATGGTGCGGGATAATTCTGCTGGCCAGCCTGGGTCAGCTGCCCTGGCTTTTGGTCCTCCTGGCTTCTGCACCTGGTCAACTCAAAACTGCTAAGAACCTTGATCGCTGTGGCAACCTGCATACCAGGGCTGGCACAAACCAATCCAAAGTATCTGATAGCTTTGTTCCCACTAAATTGAGTGCTGCAGTTTTCTCAAAAATTATCTTTCCTGAATAGAAAACTGATTTTATGATTGTCTACCAGTGAAACCAGGACACACTGCAGCCCCCAACTCCATCCCGCTGTGGAGGATGCATCATCCTGCTCACAGGGCTGGAGGAGCAGGGAGCAGGGTGGCGGCTGCACCCCCTGGCTCCCCCAAGCCCAGCCCATGTCCCTGGGGGGTCACACGTGGGTGAGCCATGGGACACCAGTGGCTCCCAGAGTGGGGGCATCTCCTGTAGCTGGAGACGCTCCCGCTCGAGCAGCTTCCCACTGTCTGTGCCCGGTCCAAGTGCCTCTCAGCCATTTTCCCCGTCTTGCCAGGAGGCACAGGCGTGTTTTCCGCACCCGGAGCTGGGTTTTACATTCTGGGTTCTTCTCCAGCCGCGATGCCGGGGGCTGGCAGGAGCAGGACAGTGCAATCCTTTCTTCTTGGGCTGGGTGGGCCGAAGGGCGTGCTGGCACGCACTCCAGCCAGCAGTGTTTGTTTTCGAACAGGGAAAATGAGTAAAAACTAATATTTAGATCTCAGGAAGGGACTTTGCAGCTTTTTGCACGAAATCATGGCTGCGATTACCGCGCCGGTAAGCGTCAGACAGGCAGCGATAACACATGAACACAGCTCCCTTTATGTGCTGGGGGTTTTTTTCCACCTCAGGCTCCACCCTGTGTCCCGGCAGAGATCTCTGCTCCAGCTCTGTGGGCTCCCCAGGCGCTTTCCACACCCAGCGAGTGGGCGGCATGCCAGATGCTCACAGCCTGGCAAGGCCGTGGAGCTACTTGTGAAGAGCATCACCTGCGGTGGGGGGCAGCCATAGGCACAAGAGCACGTGTCAAACATGGGGAGCGTGACCCACTGATGCTGTTAAAATAAGACCACAAGGACAGCTTGCACTCATGTACCGCCGGTTTATTTTGCAGTTACGCATCCATCAGAGAACCGCCCTTCTTCCTCCGCTGTCCCATCCTGCTCCTCTGCACGGGGAATGGTTACCCCATCACTGGGCGCTGAGCTCTGCTACTGAGCATGGTGGCCGGGGCACTGAGGAGGGCTGATGGGGACCAGGGCTTAGGGACCGCAGTCGTGGCTTAACAAAGCTGGGCACTCATTTCTGAAGTCCTGGGATATCCCAGGGGATGCCCTTTGCTGCTTCAGTGCTGACAGCTCTCTGTTGCCTTTAGGCTTAGGTCCTACGGATTTATTACATATCTGAAGGCTTAGGTGCTATGTGGTTATTAAAGCGGTATTTATTAATTATAGAGGTCCAACCTTCCCAATGGCAGAGAACTGGACACCAGGAGCAAGCTCTGTGTTTCCTGGTATAGAGGAGAGCAGGTTCAGCCATGGGGTATCATCCTGGCACGGGTCAGCTGCTGTGTGCAGGGGATGCTGAGCAGTGAGTTAAAAATACCCTTTCTAGCTATCATTTGGACATCACTTTGTTTGCTCCACCATTTCCCCCCCAGACTGAAATGGGCTCCTTGATCCCGCTGGGTCTGGTGGGAGGCGAGCCCGCTGCCCCTTTGCAAGCCCCGCGGCTGCAAACCCGCAGCTCACGGCACACAGACACTTCTGGGAAGCAGCTCACAGGGAGACAGGGAAGTGGACAGAGGCCTGGGAGGGAGCTGGAGGGGACTTGGAATGCCAAAGAAAACAGAGAAACCTCCAGGAGCACTCAGAGAGGGAGGAGGCGTTGCCGCGAGCCAGCGTTGCCCGCTTTGCTCCGACCTCTCCCTGCAACAGCGCGGCAATTAAATATGAATATACTGAGAGCTGGAAACTTTCCCGGGGCTGTAAATATGTTGCCTATTTCCTATAAATACGTCTGCGGCTGCCCGTTAGCTGGAGGCAGACTGAACGCCCAGCCTGCTGCCCAGTCGCTCCAGCACAGCCCAGCAGGCTGTGGGCAGGGTCTGGCAGGGGTCTAGCAGTGCCAACACCATGGAGTGGGGTCCAGCCACGTTTGCTGTGGCATTTCCCAACCTATTGCATCAGGTGGTTTCTCTTCAGACGAGTTTGTTCCTCGTTAGTCACGCAGATGTGCCAGAGCTGTTAACACTTCGGGCTTGTTGTAGGTGCTGGGGTGCGTGGATGCATTGTGGATCTGCTGGGAGCAGCTGCTCAGCCCCTTTCTGTCCCTTCTTTTGCATTTGTAGGAAAATAAAGCTCAGGAGAAGGTGTGAGAAGGTTCTGGACAATGGGTGTGCAAGTCTGCAGTGGGCATTGAGCTGAAGGCATCCCGTAGTGGCATTGCCACCAGGTCAGTGGGTCTAAATTCAAGGGCAAACAAAAGCGGGTACTTCAGATGGTTCCTCTGGTAGGACAACTCAAAGATCACCTAAGGCAGAGGTTTGGAGACTACTGAAGAGAGGGGGCTCCCACTTTGGGAGAGGGAGGAAGGCACCTGAGGGCAGATGCCGGAGGTATTTTGGCATGACTTTGTCTCCGGCCCTGGGGGCACCAGTGCTTCACATGAAGCCTCCAGGGCAGAACTTAGGGCCTTCAAAAGGCAACAGGTAGGAGCTGTGGGTTATCAACCATCTCCTGACTCATTGATGGCACCAATCCTGATATAGAGGGGTCTGCAAAGTGGAGGAACACATTGAAAATCAGGGGCCACTGATGGGGGTAAATGGTCCCATAGATGGGACAGATGCTGGGGTCATTCATCCCTGTAGACCTCTGGGGCTTGCAGGGAGACGGGTGACAGAGGAGCTCTGGGCAGTGGCAGCCCTGGAAGCATCAAAGAGGCAAGCATGGGAGCAGTGAGCACAGCGCTGACGGTTTGGTAGCGCAGTTGTGACCTTTGCTAATCCTGTTTCCTTCTTCTGGGCATTTTGCTTATCTTGATGGTGTTGGGTTTGTGCTTACGAGAAGGAAGTGACTGAATACAGCGGAGCATTGTGCGTGTGTACAGGAAGACCAAGCCTCGGCTGGAGTCGAGAAGGGTTTCAGATAACCTGCACGTATGGATGGGTCCACTGGGGACACAGAAGAGATCTACGAGTGATGAGCAAGTGGTCATACACATCAGCTGAGGTTTAGCATGCAGGTTTACATCCCACTGCCACTTAAACAGTTATTACTGTGACTGCTGAAGGTGTCCTTTTGGATCAAAAGCTTCAGGTGATGCCTTTCCCATCTGTCACAGGATGATGGACTTGCAGAGTGGTTTGGATTGGAAGGGACCAAGTATCATCCAGTCCAACCTGTGGACACCTCCCACCAGCCCAGGCTGCTCACAGCACCGTCCAACCTGGCCTTGAACACATCCAGGGTTGGGGCATTCACAGCTTCTCTGGACAACCTGGGCCAGGGCCTCACCACCCTCATGGTACAACATTTCCTTGTGTCCAGCCCAACCTCACCCTTGTTCAGTTTAAAACCGCTGTCTGGTGCTGGGGACCCCACAGCTGGACACTCCAGGGGTCAGGAGAGCGGAGCAGAGGGGCAGCATCCCCTCCCTGGCCCTGCTGGCCACGCTGCTGGGGATGCAGCCCAGGGGGCGCTTGGCTTTCTGGGCTGTGAGCCCCCATTGCCGGCTCCTGTCCCATTTGTCACCCACCAGTGTCCCCCAGTCCTTCACAGGGTGCTCTCCATCCATCCATCCATCCATCCATCCATCCATCCATCCCCCAGTCTGTGCTGGTGCTGGGGACTGCCCTGACCCAGGTGCAGGACCTTGCACTTGGCCTGGTTGAACTTCATGAGGTTCTCATGGACCCACTCCTTCAGCCTGTCCGGGTCCCTCTGGACACCACCACTTCCCTCCAGTGTGTCGGCTGCACTGCTCAGCTCGGTGTCATCCTTTCTACAGCTTCCCAGCCCTCCACGCCAGACCGGGAACAAGAGTTTCTTCTGCTCCAAGCATGGATGAGAGGGTCTGCCTGGCTCTTTGCAATGCTGCTTGGAGGGTGAAGCAGCGAACAGGGAGGGTGCTGCTTACCTTGCCTCTCTCTTTCTCTCTTTCATTTCCAGTCCCTTTGGCTTTGCTGCTCAATGAGCCCCTGCTAACCTTGGCCTGGCCCCGACCCTAGGCACTGTCTGAGCGATGTTAGACAAGGCTTGTGCGGCTGCTGTGACACCGAGTGCTACGGATTGAACAAGGAGCTAAAAATAACAAACGATCAATAATGACAGGACAAACCTCGGCTTTTTTTTTTTTTTTTTTTTTATAAAAACTTTACATTTTACCCACTCA
>NW_010156726.1:16668-17801 GCF_000695765.1 Mesitornis unicolor
CCCGGCCGGGGCCTGGCAGCTGCGCCTGCTTTGCCCGCGCCCATCGGTCCAGTGGAGCTCGCGTGGTTCTGCACCCTGGGATATCCTTATTTATCTTCTTCTTGGGGTGATGCAGCAGAGCAGTGCTCCCTGACACCCTGTGCTGCTCCAGCCCGCAGGAGGAGCTGGGGGAGCGCGGTACCTGCTGAGGGACCCTGTGCTGCTGCCCGCTGTCTGCTCCCTGCCTGCGCGAGCCTCCGGTGCGGCCGCCAGCCCTGGACCCATTCCCGCTTCAGCCTGAGCTGCTTTTTCCTCTCGCTTTCACATGCCCAGGAAACTGCGGCATTACAAGGATTTGAAAATGGCCTTGAGCTTTTTAAGCACCGCTCTGGAGCGGATATTTTTCCTAAATCAAGATTTGCAAAGGTATTTGGGCATTAGTCAGCCAGGGGGATTTCCAGAAGTATCAGAGCACCCAAACACTTTAAATCTGCCTCCCGTGCGAGCGCAGATTTGGTGCTGAAAAGCAGCTGGTTCACCAAGACAGTGACAGTTTCAGGGAAATTTTCTTATATGGCCAGTGTTGCTGAGTGTGAGGGCTTTCTGAAGGTTGGTCGTTGCTGGATCCCTTCAGTGTTACTCAGTGTGAGGGTTTTCTGAAGGCTGATCGTTGCTGGATCTCTTCTGAAAATTGTGGTGGTGTGGGATCAGCCTGGAGGGTTTTGGCTGTATTGCAATGTCTGAGTCTGGAGAAACTCATCACACCTTCAGCCGCTGCCAGTGCAGCTGCTCCATCCCTGTATCCCAAATGCCCTGTGGTGTGATGTTGGCTGTGGGGAGGGCTCGGCTCTGTTTCAGAAGGCCGAGGAGCAGACCAAGGGTCAGTCAGGAGACATGCTCCGTGTTAGGATGCTCTGACCTCCTCGCTCAGCGAGGTGAGGTTTTCCTCTAAATCACACCATTACAAATACTCCCCAGTGCCCGGCATTCACTCCCTTCTCCTAAAAAATAAAACTCCATGCACAGCCAGTGATGCTCACTCAGAAACTAAACCCAGCCTAAGGATTTCTTGAAGGCGCATTCCCCAGGGGAGTACTCCAGATCTGGAGAGATGTGGAAAAGAGCTGAAACCTGCGAAATACAGAAAAGAAAGA
>NW_010156726.1:17832-22941 GCF_000695765.1 Mesitornis unicolor
CTCAGTGAACCTGCTATTCTACTTTATACCTAGAGCTCTTAAAACCCCGGGATCCTGGAGAGCCCATATTAAAAGGTGCTCCAGCAGCATCTTGCGTGGGTGACCCATGAGTTAAGAGACGGAGGTGAGGTTGAACTGCTCCTACACTGGAGCAGCTGGAAAAAAAAAAAGGCATTCCCTGAGGAAAATTAAATTAAGAGAGGGTGAAACCTAGGGGTGGTTTGAGAGCGTGGTTCCCGTTTGGTTCCTTCCCTCAGGGAAGACTCAGGAAATGCAGAGAGATCAAGAGGGAGCAACAGATATTATTAGTCATGCAGGAGGGAGGCGGCTGCAGGGGAAGAGGGTTTAAAAGGCTTCAGAGTATTTTTAGACCTGGTAAAATGAACAGTAGGGGGGAAAAAGAAGCAGGAGACCTTTGAGAGAGACACAAATGCTTCACAGAGCAGAGTGGCCCGGGCTTTCTGCTCCATCCCGCCCTGAGCGTCTGCTCAGGCGGAGATTTGCTCAAATAGAAGTAGAGGATGTAAAACCAATAAAACAAAATGCCTCCTAGATCATTATCCGAGGAACCTCGTCAAGCTGGCTGTAATGACAAAAGGCCACATTTGCTGAGATGTTTTAGCCCTAATTCCCTTCATTTTAATGGGAGTTGGTTGCTGAAATAGAGATTAAAAGCTGCTCTCGGAGCCTCCGGTGGGCTTGGGGAAGATGCTGAATCTCTCTTCCTTCTTCATCCATCACAGTTTGGACCACACGTCCTGTCCTGGCAGCTCACAGGAGAATAATGGAGCTGCGGGAGGGTGGAGGGTGGTGTGAAGGGTCTGGAGCGAAGCAGTAGAGGAGGTTAAATCTAGCTGGGAGGATAGGAGGGGACTATGCCTCTCCAGATCAGCGGGGAGGATGATGAAGGCACTCAGGGGACAGGCTGAAGCAAGGGGCTGCCTCCCCCCAGGCACTCCAGAGCAGCAGCCCTTGCTTTGCCTTCCCTAGGCCCTGCTGGGAAAGGTCCTGTCTTCCCCCTTGAGCCCTGCAGGTTCTCAGCAGCCCCTTCAGTGCATCCCCAGCATCCCCCCCCACCTTCGTTCAAGGTACAATTCCCTCCATCCTAACTGCAGCACATCCACTCCGGAGCGCCGTGCTGGGGCTGGTCCTCCACATGCTCATCCCGAATCGCTGGGATGGGATGCAGCCTTGGGGAGGGTTGCCGGAGCCTGGGATGCAGCGTGTTAGTTTGCTTCTGACTGGGATGCTCTGTATTTCCCCTCCAGCCCCAGCTCCTGCCGCAGCGACACAGACATTTAGAGCAAGTTCACTTATTCCACAGTCCAGTGGATTTGTGTGAGTGAGTGAAGTATAATATATATAGATACTTGTTCTATAGCAGTTGAAGGAGACCTGATGCAGAGAGCAGCAGGTCCGTGCCTGTACGGGAGCCCCTGGGAACCCCTGGGACCACTGTGCTGGGCACCTCGCGTGGTGTCACCAGCATTTCTCCTTGGCAATGCAGTGAACAGCAGCTGGGAGCTGCCCTGGGCTCCATAAAGCAAGAAGAAAATTACCTACACCCCCATAGCGGTGGGATTTGTCCCCACGGGTCACACTGGTTCCTCCTGAGTCCCGGCATGGTGGTGTTAAATGAGTCCTCTGTCCCCTGTCCCTGGGCAGGCACGGCACGCTGACCCTCCTCATCACCTGTAGCAAAAAGTGCTGTGGACCCAGGTGGACTCGGAGCTCTCTGCCTTTTCCCCAAATGCTTCCTGGTGGCTTCCAAAATTTGGACTTTGCCAGCCAGAGCGGCTCAGCCACAAGAAACCAAGCAGCAGCCATGGCTGTGCCACAGCAGCCGTACACCTGCATGTCCCGGCTCTGCAGCATCCATAGGAGGCCATGGATACTGGCAATAGCCATCTTCTCTCTGAACTGGCTTTAGCACCAGCTGAGATATTTGATTCAGGGGTTCAGCTTGTGTGAAAGCTTGATTTTGAGAAACAAGGTTAATGATGATGAGCTGACTTAATTTGTGGGATTAAGGAGAGATGTTGGGAGCATAAAGCCTGGACGCAGGAGGTAGAGCACAAGGGGAGCAGCTTGGCATGGCTGCACATGGGTTTTGATGGTATTGCAGGGTGTCACCAGTAAATATGGGTAAAGAACAGATTCTGGGAATTATTTTCCTAGCTCTATATTTCCCATACAGGAGGCATTGTAGGAAAAGTCACACCCATCCTATGTGTATGCGGGGGGTGTTGGGTTTTGCTCTTTGGTTTTGGCTGTGCCTTGCAGGGTGTGCTCTTTGCATATCTACCTTACGGTCTCTGCATGCAAATGAAGCATTAAAACTGATGGGCAAGTGCTCGCTGCAGGGCTGCAGCCTCTGGAGATGGTGCTCTGGGAAGCAGGGACACATCCACGGCACATCCTGGGACAGAAGGCAGCAGTGGTTGCGACGTCAGGTCCAGAGCAGTGAAACCCAGCTAAGGGTGAATTCGTTAATTCCAGGATCCCATTAAGTGTGGAGACAGCAGGCTGAGGGCTGGGCTGTGCAGCGAGGACCCAGAATCCCACTTCCCATGCTGGGAATCACTCGCCGAGGGGTTTTGCTGTGGGGAGGGCATGAACCCCCATTGCCCCTTCCCAGCCGCGGTGCTGGGCTCTGGAGTTGGCCCCTCTGCTTCTGGGGCCTGGGTTCCCCATCCTGGGGGTGCCAGGGTTGGTGCAGCTGGTGTGGCAGACACTGTTCCTGTCACGCACGCGGGCTGTCGTGCCCCGTCACGCCTGGTGTGATGGGGACAGATATCCACAATAGGGGCAAGCGTTTGTGATGGGACAGTGTCCTGAGTTCACTGGGAGAGAATCATGATCAGTTTTCTATTCAGAAAAGCTGCATTTTTAAGTAGACTACAGCACTCGAATCATTGGGAACAAGGCCGATCAGATGCTTTGGTTTAATTTTGGCCAGCTCTGGTATCAGATCAAGGTCTTCAGTAGTTTTGAGTTAACCAGGTGCAGAAGTCAGGAGGAGCGAAAGCCAGGGCAGCTGAGCCAAGCTGCCCAACAGAATTATTCCCTACCATAAACATCATGCTATCGCATCCCACCTCGGAGGGGGAGGAGAGCGACTAAGGTTCTGCAAATCCCCTTGAGCTAGATTAAGGTGAAACAACACCAAGCGATCAATTAAACGTTTTATTTATAAACTACTTGAATCAAGGTAAACAACTTGAGCTTGGAAAATGCAACATATCAGCAATGTGGGTTCTTTTTGGAAACCTTTAGAAGAGGAAGGAAAAGAAGAGAAAAGGGAGACAGGAAAAAGAGATAAGAAAAGCCACCACCACTCTTGGATCCCACGATGATGATGATGGACATGGTGATATTCTGGTGGTGGAAATGCACATGGTTTTCTGAGTCAGGGCCTTTTATACAGCCCAGTCCCTCAAGGACTTAGGTAACTCTAGCTCTGCTGTGCAGGTGCCGTTGTGGGGGGTCGTGGTCGTGAGCCCCTTCCCTAAATTGCCTCTGTGAGTTGACTTGCCTGGCAATACAGAACGGCCCACCCTCCCACAGGCAGACCCTTCTGCTTCCCCACGCTCAGACTGAGCCTGGCTTTTGCTACGGAGCCTTGCCACAATGTTTGAGACATTAACTCTCACACGCTCACTATAAATTAGAGTTTGCTGGGCACAGCTCTTTCCTCAGTGGCTGTCGCCTTTGGAGGGTCTCACCTGTCCCTGCTCCCGAGGCGCACTCCCCCACTCACTGTGGCAGTCGCGCTCTCCATGGCGCTGGCAGCGCTGCGTGGCACTCGCAGTGTTTGTCATCCAGCATTCACTGCTGGGAGCACACAGCTTGTGACTACTACGCGGGCTGAGCATAACTTTGTGTTTTTGTATTAATATTGGTATCAACATTAGTTTCTTACTATTACTTTATTAAATCTGTGTTTATTTCAACCCATGGGTCTCCTTTCCTTTTCCTGATTCCCCTCCTTCGGTTGGGGGGGTCATCGGTGACAGAAAAACTGCCTAAATGGAAACAGACAGGTACCTGCGATGGCGCAGGCATCCACGATGGGGACAGGGACCTGCACCCACAGCTCTGCCCTGTGCTCAGCCCCAGACTCGGAGCAGGGTCCAGACTCTGCTTCTGGAGAAATTTGGCTGCTGCTTGAAACCATCTGGTCCAGCAAAACACATTTGGCCCAGCAAAAATAACCCCAGGAGCCTTGTGCCTGCAGTGCTGCTGAGCAGTCTGTCCGTCTGTCCATCCGTCCTTCCCAGGAATCACAGCAAAGGCTTTCACAGCCACATGAGGAAAACACAACCTGGGTCTTGGCCCTAAAACTGGGATGAATTGGGTGGGGTGGGTGCAGAGCTGGGTGCTGGCAGAGTGCAGGGGTGGCGGTGCTTCATCACTGTGGATCTCTGCAGGGATGTGGGACCCCGTTATCTCATTAAGAGCGGCCAAGTCACTGTCCCGGCCTAAGTGGCTGAGCCACGACTCAGCTGTGGTAATCCTGGGGATCGGTATGTTCGGCCTGGGCCAGTGCCACAGGAGCAAGAATTTTTTTAGGGCCGTGAAGCTTCTCCTGCGCCATCAACTGAGGGGCAGCTGCGATGCTTTGCCTCCTCCCTGCTTTGGGACTGCTGTTAGGGTATCACAGAAAAACAGAAGAATTGTTTGGGTTTCTTTTGTGTCTCCCGTCAGAAGATGCTGAAATGCCTATTGAGCATTGGTAGGAGCTGAGAAAAACCAAAATATTCCTACCTGGATGTTTGCCTGGCCCATGGCGGGGCAGAAATCCCTACTCGGGCCCGGGTGATGGTGGGGGGGCTCAGCGTGCCGTGCCTGCCCGGGAACGGGGGACTCGGGTCAGGAGACTCGTTTAACCACACCGCTTTAATGGCTTTTGTTGTTGGAACCGAGAGTGCGACAGGGAGCGAGGGAAACCCTGTGGGGGAGTCACCGGCCAGACCCTCGGGTGCAGCTTCCCTCGCAGGCACGGAGATGGGGCAGGGGGTCTGGCACTGCGGCAGGGGATGGAGCAAGGGCTCTGGCAGTGGGGCAGGGGCTCGGGCGGTGGGGCAAAAGCTCGCGTAGGCTGCCCCG
>NW_010156727.1:0-230 GCF_000695765.1 Mesitornis unicolor
CCCGGGTTTGATGGGGGGAGGCCCCAGGGGCGGCATCGCCCGGCGGGGCTGGACCAGCTCCGTGCTGGGTGTCCCAGTTGGAGGGGAGGCGCCAACCAGCGCTCCCAGTGCCGTTCCCCAATTGGGAGGGGGGGTCCTGACCCCGGTGCCCCCCACCCTGACCCCCCCCCAATCCCATCCCGCAGCCCGGGAGCAGCTGCGGGGGTCCCGGGACAGGCGAACCTTCCTGG
>NW_010156727.1:276-1366 GCF_000695765.1 Mesitornis unicolor
CCTAGGGACCCCTGGTCCTGCCGTGGGGGTGACGCGGCCGTCACTGGGTCCTGGACCCCCCCCAGTGACAGCGGTGAGGGCAGGGGCAGCGAACAGCGCCACAGCTTCCCCTGCCCTCCGAAACGGCTTCAGCGGGGTTTGGGGGGCGGGGAAACCCCCCCAACCTGCCCTCCGAAACGGCTTCAGCGGGATTTGGGGTGCGGGAAAACCCCCCAAAACCCCGTGTTTTGGTGAAAGCTGCGTTTTGCCCTGGGGGAAAAAAACCCCAACCCCCATATTATAGTTAAAGCTGCATTTTTCCCTGGGGAAAATACCCCCAAACCTCCACATTTTAGTTAAAGCTGCATTTTTTCCCGGGGAGAAACCCCCCAAATTTTGGTTAAAGCTGCATTTTTCTCTGGGAAAAATACCCCCAAATCCCCATATTTTGTTGAAACTGTATTTTTCCCTGGAAAAAACACCCTAGAACTCCAATATTTAGGTTAAAGCTGCATTTTTCCTTGAGGAAAATACCCCAAACCTTCATATTTTGTTGAAAGCTGGCATTTTTCCTTGGCGAAAATACCCCCAAATTTTGGTTAAAGCTGCATTTTGCCCTGTGGAAAAATAGCCCGAACTCCTTGTATTTGTTAAAGTTGCGTTTTTCCTTGGGGAAAAACCCCCAAAACCTCCGTATTTTGTTGAAACTGTATTTTTCCCTGGGAAAAACACCCAAAAACTCCAATATTTTTATTAAAGCTGCATTTTTTCTCGGGGAAAAATACCCCAAACCCCCAAATTTTGGTTAAAGCTGCATTTTTCCCTGGGAAAAACCCCCAAATTTTGGTTAAAGCTGCATTTTTCCTGCGGAAAATCACCCCCAAAACCCCCGTATTTTGAATAAAGCTGCATTTTTTCCTGGGGAAAAATACCCCAAACTCCCACATTTTAGTTAAAGCTGCATTTTTCCCCAGGGGGGGAAAAAAAAAACCAAACAATTTTGGTTAAGGCTGCATTTTTCCCTGAGGAAAAACCCCCGTATTTTGGTGAAAGCTGCATTTTCCCTGGGAAACATACCCCAAAACCCCCGTATTTTGGTTAAAGCTGCATT
>NW_010156728.1:0-8554 GCF_000695765.1 Mesitornis unicolor
GATTCTGTGATTCTGTGTACTGCTTCTACTTGTACTGAAAATTTTGTATGGGAAGAATACTGGGGCAGTGCACAGCCCAGGCAAGTTCTTATTAAAACACATAAATGAAATTTAAGTGGCTGGTTGGGGTGAATCTCAGCCTTTGTGAATGAGCTGCTTGTTGCACAGGGTTTGTCCGAAAAATATTTTTGTTTTAAACAATGTGGTAGATAAAAAAAATGCTGAATTCTGAGCAAATAGAACTGTTTTTTTGATAGTTTTGCAACAGCAGTTCAGTTTTTCTCACTTTTCTTTGTTGTTTCCTGGGGTGAAGTTAAGGTTATCAGGAAGTCCAGAATCTTGAATATTAATTTACCCTTTTAAGTCAGGATTTTATCTTGGAATTTTTATTTATTTGTTTCAGGGGTTTTTTTTATGTCCTGCAAAAATAATGGCCTTGTGACCTTATCACTTGGTTACCAGTAAGGTTTTCATCCAAAATTTATTGACTGCAGGAATACAGATAGCCAGCGAGCACAGGGAATCAGAAAAGATCTTGGCCTGAGTGAACCTCACTCTTCAGTATTAAATGTGAAATCATAGCATAGTCGATAGCTTTTTGCGTTTAAAAAAATAATGAAAAAAATGTCTTTTCCATCTTGAAAATGCGCCCGTTGTTTGAAGTGTGTGTGCTCCTCATCGCAATGAAAGATGTTGGTGTGCTTTGCCTTGTCTTGACTCTGCTGCCCGGATATTTCAGCGGTGATTAAAATGCAGCGTGAAACCCCAGTGCTAGGGAAACAAGCACTAAAACAGCTTTTGACTGCTCAGGGCCAGAATTTAAAGGTATTTTGACAGAAAGGGACTTTTTCCTGCCGTAACTCATAGAGGGGGTGACCGCATATACAGGGATGCTCTCATTTCCCATCCACTATGAGCATCTCCAAGGAAAAGGACAGGGTAGCATGGAGGATTATGGATTTTTGTCACCTGTTGTCACTTCACTCCACTGCTTCTTGCTCAGATGAAGTTTATCTACACCATGGACATTGATTTCACTGTATGAAGTTGTCTGAACATTTAATTAATGTTCTGATCAATCTACTTTATTTATCCCCATCGTTGGCTTTAAATTGTTCCCACTCCTGGCTCCCTGCGCTTGTGTTTGAGAGAGGTCAGTGTAGGAATATTGGAGTTTCAAGAACTCCATGTTCAAGTCTCCTTCTATATATTGTGTGTACTTGCGTAGAAGGAAATATGGATATTTCTGTACGAACTTCCTTTATGTACTTATGTTGCTTTGTCTTTGTATCGTGCCTTTTTAAATTGATTTTTTCTTTTTCATTTTGCCATCCAGGTCCGTATTTCTGATCTGAATCCTTCAACACCCTAAAGGAGATCTATGGGGAATTGGATGTGTTGTGGCACTTTTCCATCTTTCCCACCAGGACTTGGGGAAAAAAACCCAGAATTCGAGGTAGATTCTGAATTTTGATTGAAAGAAGAGCTGTTCTTTCCATACTGTACAAGACTCCAAATGCAGGCAGGGTGGAAAAGACCTTTGAGAACATTTCATCCAACCATCGTGGCTGGATGACACGAGGAGCAGCAGACGTGGGGTGCGGAGGCTGAAGCACCACCCAAATTCTCTCCTTCAACCTCATCGGTTTTCCTAACCCTCCTGGCTGCTTTTCTACTGTCTCAAAGTTTGAGACGCTGCCAGCTTCCTAAACATAATAAATGTGTTTTGCAGGGTGGATGGGGAGAGCAGTGCATCCTCATAGGAAATAGGGCTTTATCACACATCTGTCAGCACGGAGAGGAAGCATTCAGCACTGAAATCTCCATGCGTTTTTTTTTACCCTTCAGTAGTTTGATCCTATAAGCAAATGATACTTCCACAAGGCTTATTGAAGGAAAATATTAAATGCCCTGAAACAGGTTTTAGGTTAGTATCAAGGGAGCATTTTAAAATAGCTGTCTAGCAGAGGTGACGCTGTACCTAAACATCTTGCACCAGTGTATGAGCAACCTTCACTGCCTGATTTTTGAGGCTGGGACTCTCTTGCCTCTGCCCCAAGAACCCTCCTGCTGCTGTCCCACTGCAGAGCACCGTGGGATCTGCTCAGATCCCCAGATCAGCCTGTTACAGCATCCCACAGGAACAAAAATCAACCAACAAAAAACAACACACAACCCGCAGAGCCAAGCAGCTTCATGGAAGGATGAAACTTATGCAAACAGAAATCTACAAAAAAACAGAATTAATAAAATATATCCTGCCCATGCATTATGAAACACATCTGCCTGCAGAGTGAAATGCCAACTTTAATTTTTACTTTGGCTTGGGAGAACCGGCCAGGATGAAAACGACTGCATGCATTGGTGAGCAGCCACCTGCAAATGTTTGCACACACTTTCTTTCTCCCTCTTCCTTCCTTTGGGTGCCTGACTCCAGCAGCAGGTTTGTGGACAGGGCTGGGAGTGCACAGCTGAGTTTTTAATGCCTTGGAGATTTGAATTGAACCGTCTGTGATCTGGATGGAGGCACAAAGGGATAAACGTAGTGGCTGAAACTGGTGGTCCACATAGATGGGGCAGATTTTTTGGGTAGGGTGCAGGAATGATGCCCTCCTCTCCCTTCTCCCTCCCTCTTCCATTAATGGTGCAGTGTGTCTTGCTAATGCTGTGTGATTGAAAAGCAGCTGTGAGGCTTCTTAGCCCACCTCTGTAACCAAACCAGCTGTTTCCAGGCCACTGCTTTGTGTCTCAAGTGTTTCTGGAAGAAAAGTACGATGGCAAACTGGGTCAGAAAGGTGATAACAGCTCTGTGCAGGAGGGTTCTTCTTGGTTCCTGCCAGTACCTGCCCTGCAGACAGAAACAGGACCCTTTCCAGCCCTCCCAGTTTGTGGTGGCCTAAAACACTTCCCCATCTTTGGTATCTGCATCTGATGCCTCTCCTTTAATGATAAGATGTGGCTGTGGGTTGCATGGATCAGCTCCTTGCTGTATAGAAACGTACATCCTTTCCTCAGTTTGTATTTACTGGCTTTTCTTTCCACTGAATCTGCAAAAGTCAAGAGAGAAAAGTCCATCACCAGGGTTAGAAAGCTGCTCTGGATATATTGTATATCAGATTGTTGTGATTTAGGGCTGGGCCCTGGCCAGATGCTCTCTGTTAACCCCTCTCCCCTTCCCAGAAGGGAAGAGAAAAGAGAAGAAGGGAGAGAGACTTTACAGGTTGGAAAATAAAACTGACAGATTGAATGAAACAATAATACTGATACTACAGGATAAGAATGTAAATAGGAAAATAATGAAATATATACAGATATGTACAAATATAGATACAAAACCAATAGAAAATCCTCCCCCAATGACGATGACGGCACCAGAGGCTCTGGGAGCAGACACTGGAAAAGTCCCAGTGTGGACCCAGCAGCAGTGGGAGCTGATGCAGGAACACAGGGCTCAGGATCAGAGGCAGGCGAAGCAGCAGGGTCTGCTGGGCCTTGGGCCATTGCAGGGGTGGAGAGGGAAGGAAGGGTCCAAGATGGAAGGGTCGAGACCCTGGTGATCCCTGGGCTTTCCACTGAGTATGACGTGTGTGGGATGCAATCCCTGGTTGGGCAGGTTTGGGTCCACTCCCCCCCCGGTAGGTGCAGACACAGCACCCATGGTGAGACAGTGGCCTTGTGCTGATCCCCGGTAGGAGCACATACTGGAAAAACCTGCTGCTGGTTTCAGCA
This sequence comes from Mesitornis unicolor, assembly GCF_000695765.1. NCBI lineage: Eukaryota > Metazoa > Chordata > Aves > Mesitornithiformes > Mesitornithidae > Mesitornis > Mesitornis unicolor. Next base: position 3,730 of record NW_010156728.1, read on the forward strand.
AGTTCAGCCACTTAGAAGAGACTGAGCTGAAAAGTCAAATCACTAAATAGAAAATCAGTTCTACTTAGCTCAAACCAGGACACAGATTTGCAAATCAGACCAGGCAAGTGATGCCCACCAGCTCTTCAGTGAATCCTTTCCCTGCCCCAGCTCTTCAGCTGGAGTGAGAAGGGGTTAATTATTCAGGACAGCAACCAGCAGGAGGAAAATTGGGAAGATCAGAACCCCTGAGTTCCCCCAGGAGTGGATGCTGCCATCGCTGGGCCTGTTTCTGCTGCAGCAAATGCTGGGCAGCCCCTATGGGAGAACCTTCTGCTCACCGAAAAGCTGGGGTTTGTACTTCCAAAGTCAGTCTTCAAAACCGCATCAATGACCAAGGAAAAGAACTTTCCTGCTATAAATATTTGAACAGCAGTTTGTTAATTTTTGTTACTCTCAACGTGGATTAATTGCTATTTTATTACCAACTTCAGCTTCTATTAGTTTAGGATTTACATCTTAAATGATAATATCAGGCTTTGTCTTGAATAAAACATTTGGTAACCTAGACGAGTTCATTAAATTCTTGAAGGTGAACTGACAGATTAAAGGCAGCACAAAGATTCTGATGTGTTTTACAATTGCAAGAATGCTCATTTGGAGTTTTATAAAACAACATCGCACACTTCAGATAGATCAACTTCAAACAGATTGGGATAAATGCTGCTGTCTTTTGAAACGCTGTTGCTCCTTGTTATCTCCCATTAATAGTTAGACTTCTGCACCTATCCTCTCCCTCCTCTGAAGCTAATGAGGTGCCATCTTACACCGTTAATCACACAAATAACTAAGGACGTCACGAAGTAACACTCTGCATGTTGCTCTTTCTGAATTAACGTTGGTTGAAGTGGGATTATCCCCATGGTCCCAGCATGGGTGTTTGTGGTTGCACCTACTATGGCCAGATGGGTTTATCCAGTGCTCCAAGCTGAAAGGGCACAAATCAGGCTGTTCCACTTGTGCTAACTCAACTCTAGTACCAGATGTGAGAGATTTATCCAAAGGTATAGGAAGACCAAGGAAACCCATGGAAAATCTTCTTGTTTGTTGTCCAGGGAAGATTCAGGTTTTCTGGAAGAGCACCATTAATGTCAGTGCACCTACAGTGATGGAGGGGAGGCATAATCAGGCCTGGAGGGGAGGCGTAATCAAACCTAGAGTGTAGGCATGCTTATCTGCCAGGAGAGATGCTATTAGTTAGTCTTAATTATTCACACCTGGTGTGATTAATTACCATGTACACACAGGCTAATGAGTGTGCAGCTGAGCCTCCTTTTTGGCTCAGGTCTAAAGCCTTGGTCTTTTCTGCCTGCTCTGGTAGAATGCAGCCACCCCGGGCGATCTGCACTGTAGAGGTAAGGCGAGAAGTGCAGGGTTTGGGCTTACCAAAATAATAATAAAAAGAAATAATTCTGGCATTGGAACAGACCATTTGGAGCCATTTCTTGGCTTCCTCAGGAAATCTGGCTCCCTGGGTGCAGGAGCTGATCTGCAGGACTTTGTTATAGCCACCTGCAGGCTGGAGCAGGCTGCCATGGGCGGAGGATGCAGCCCCAGGAGGGCTCCTGGCTCTGCTCCTCTGCAGAACATTGGCACCATGGCCATGTCCCAGCGATGGGCGAGCCAAGGCTGAAGTTTGTGTTCTGAATTTGGAGGGCTAAACAGATAAACACGTGTGTGAGAAAATAGCACGGGGCTTAATACAGAGACAGGGCTCTCAGAAGCGTTTTTGGAGAGGTTCATTTAATCCTAAAGAGATTCAAAGGGATCATGGCACAGGAGCGGCTCTCCAAACCTCCTTACCCTTTCCTGCTGGAGGTTACATGGGCTTTCAGGGGATTGATTCATCTGCAGAGCTGGGGGGAATTGGATGATCCAGATGACTAACAACGAGATTTAGAGCTGAATTTATTTCACTTGAGGTAGTTAAATCTGATGCTTTTGTCCCCAGGGGTCTTCTGGCTGAACTTAATCCAAGTTAGCGATGAGCACAAGTTTCTCCTGTTAGGGGATGTTTAGTGACCTTACATGAAGTGGTCTTGGCAAGCCAGACAAGTCTGAATAAAAGAGATGGGCGATATAACAGGGATATAGCTGGGAGCAGCTGCTCCTGCGCAGGGGTGTGTGCTGCTGGAAAAGATTTTACTGCTCTGGCTGTGTGATCTTGGCTCAACAACTGTGCAGGAAGACGTCTCGGGGGCATAGTCAGATCAGCATTTCTTTGCATTTGTTTTCGCGCCTCGATTTCTGCCTTCAAAAAAGAGGGTCTGGGTACTGCTACCTATCTGGGTTTGCTTCTCCAGTCCTGGCTCTGCATTGCTCTGACTCGGAGAATCTCTGCTTCTTTTAAAGAAATGAAGAAATTATTTTTTCCGAAGATTTCTTGCAAAAAATCTTGTCTTCCCCTCACACAGGTGCTGCAGCTGCAGAACTCAGAGCCATCCATTAGCCATCCTCATTTAAAAAGAGATCACTTGAGCTCTAAGCCACTCTGGTGATTTTCCCAGGATTTTGGGGATTTGAAACCCCAGGGAGCAGCCCTGAATCCTTAGAAGGGCAGGAGCAAGAAAATCACCCATTCCTTCAAACACCACAGCATGAGGACCTCTGAAATGTGCTTAAATGGGGTGGCTCTGGGCCCAGTGGGAGCTGTGGTGTGTAGGCTCTGCAATGGATACTTTAATTACATTAATTAGGTGGGCATGCTTTACATTGCAACAGTGTTTTCGTGGCTATTTAAAGTCTGTTTAAATGTTTGCAGAGCTTTTCCGGCTGTTAATTAAAAGGATGCAAATATGTAGAAAGCGACAGCTTGCACATTTTGGGTGCACACACACGTGCATGCCTCTCCCTGTGCCATCCCACAGGACCCAACAATGTCCCTGCTGACAAATGGTGCCCTAAGGAGCTTATTCCCATGGGCTGCTGGCAATGGGGAGCGCTTGCTTTTGGGGAATTTGGTGCTGCAGTGCACCAGGACACCCAGTGAAACCTGGGTCTAAGCAAATTTCCACCCAAGATTCCCAAAATGGGCTGGCAGTTGAGTGTGCAGAGTGTTGGTGGTAAGTGGAGAGGTTGATTTGGCAGCGGAGCAATTTTATCTGAAAATACAAGGGCCAGAAGGTATTTCTGCTGTGGAGACCAAGCTAATCTGAATTCAGAGAGGTTCACAACTGAGATCCGGTCTCGGTTTGGAAACGGTTTTAGCTGTCCCTTACAGAGGGAGGATAAAATCAGCATTGCCTTGGGTGATACCTTTTGTGTCTCCCTGGCATGGTTTGGATATCCTGCAGTGCATAATTTTGAAAGTTCACAAGGAAAAAACCCAAACAATATCGTGGAAATGAGATGTCTGAGATATCTTGGGGTGTTTCATCAAAACAGAAAGTGCTGCTGGATTTCTTTACCCACAAGAAAAAGGAAGACATTTCCACTAGAAAACACTGGCCTGAAAAGTTTTTGTTTCAGACGTTTTTCTCTCATTTTGCCAGTGCAAATCTAAGTGGCACCGATCCTTTTGAAAACCTGCTTTTCATTGAATTAACCATAACTGGGCAAAAAAGCCCATTGCTCACTCCTGCCTATGGTATCACCGCAGGATGGGCTGCGGAATTGAGATGTGGTGCTTTGGCCAAGGATCTGAACCCTCCTCTGCATGCTCAGCAGGGCTCGTGCGGCAAGGACTGATGAGGAATACGTGTTTTGCCTCATGCAGAGCCTTTTAGTTAAAATTTAGTTAAAATTTAGTTAAAATTTAGTTAAAATTTACTTACACCAAGGTTATGCTGTGGAAGAGCATCTTTGTTTGCTCGATTCCTACAATGAGCAATGGGAAAGGACGTATGAAATGACCCAAATTGAGGACGCGTTCGTCTTCCCATGAGTTGTATCTTTGCTCCTTCCTCGGTAGGCTTGCTCAGATGGTTTTGTCTTGGGTGTTTGTGGCAGCAGGCGTAAACGGAGCATGGCCAGATAAGAAAGCTGTGTCTTCCTATGGGGAAGTATAGCTCAAATCACATCGTGCCTCATCGCTGTATCTGGCATCGGAGCTGGCTCCCCAATTCCCTGGAGCACAAATGAGCTCCTTGGCCCTGCTTGGATAAGGCACATTGGCACCCCAGGTAGTGTCACAGCTTCCCTCTGCCCTTTAGGATAGCACACTGGCACCCCAACAGTTCACCTATAAAATAACAAAGTTTCATCTCCTTTTTTTTCCATCTTTCAACTTTCAGTATAAATTACCTCATCTGAGGTGTCACTAGAAATTGATTTGTTATGCTAAATACTTGCCAAATAAATAATGAGCTCCCAAATTAGTCTATATGCAATAAGACAAGGAGTGAATTATTTCTAGCGATTCCTTTTATCATGCACAGATTAAATTATTTCAGTGCTTTGATTCCCAGGGCTGGGCTGTCTCCGAAAAATGTGCTGGTGACACTTAAAAACAGCGAGCCCCTCTCTATGCTCTTTTATGATATTAAATGTCACCACTTCCCTCATTTTATCACATTATTACAGCTTTTTCTTGCCTGGAAGGAATCAAATTAATGAAAACTGAAAGAATCCAAGGTGTCTGCCCATACATCTCTCATAAAATCATCCTCCACGTTACAGAACAAGTTCTGAGGTGATGCCGTGAGGCGAAAAACCAAACCAATTTAAATAAGGCTGATTATAGCCTTTCCAAAAAAATAAAAAAAAAACCCAAACCAAACCTGAACAACATTGAAGCTTATTTTAAGGTAGTGATAAAGAAATCAGAAAATTTATTTAGCAGGACTGC
>NW_010156728.1:8585-27354 GCF_000695765.1 Mesitornis unicolor
TTTGCTCTGCTAAGGTAGAGCAAACCCATTGCTGAGATGTCTCCTTGTTGGTTTTGAAGCCCGGTGTTTTCTCATAGAGTTCTGTGGACAGGTTGTTATTGGGTAGCTGTCCTCAAATTGGTAATGGGTTCCTACCATGGCACTTGTGAGCTGTGGAGACTGGGCAGCCCTGTGGCTCTTACCTGTGATGGGTGGAAGTGAAGCTGCCTTAAGGCCAACGCTTCATCTTGTCACTCCTGTACCCATCAGACTTGGGCATGTTTGGCCTTGAGAGCTATAGGAAAGATGGCTCTGGCTCTCACTGCATCTTCTGAAACAGATGAGATGAGAACAGGTTACCGACACTCAGCACGACTCCTTCAGGGACATGAATTCAAGTCTTCACATCTTCTTCCTGGTGTCCTTCATCGCTGGACCACAGCTCCTGTCTCTGCACCACCCCTCTGGGCTGTCCCTCTTCTGCAAACAAAGATGATTTCTCCACCACCACTCAGTTCTTCAGTCCAAAACCCGGGAGATGCAGTTCCAGCAGCTGATGCTCACCTCAGGGGCTGAAGAGGCACAGGTTGCTTTGGAGGGTGGGTCCCAGTGGGACCCAGTTACGGTTACTGCACTAAATTACCAGTTTCTCTTCACTGACTGTAAAGAGTCCCAATGGGACTCCCTTCCTGGACTGAAGCTACCTTCTGCAAATGTCCAGTGGAGAAAAGAGAGACAAAAAAACTGAGGAAGGTGGAAAACTTGGAAGAAACCCTTATTCTAAAGGAAAAAAAAATCATCACTGTGGGCCAAGTATGACACTGGCTGCTTTTGGTGCAGATTATGCTGCTGTAAAATGAGATATTATTAGGATTGCATTAGGCAGCTAATATAACTTCTCAATATAGCGGGATGTGTCCACTAATGCTTGAAGATGCTTATTATTATTTATTGATCTATAAAGCTCCTATAAGAGTTTTACTTAAAGGAATGCCAGGCACCATTACTGCAATTTGTTAATGTAACAAAAGAATTTCCTATTATACTAATGTCACCTTGCTAAAGCTAAAGTTCTCATGATTTTTTTCCCTGTGCTGCTTTGCTACAGAGGGAAATTCAGCCTGGCTGTTTGGTTCAGTATTGTCTTTGTGCCACTCACTAAAGTGACTTGCTGGCGACTTGGATTATGAATTACAATTCAAGCCACCTAAAACAAAGTATTGCTGCACAGAGAGAACCTAAATGATTGTATATTAGGGGTCTGAATTTTTTAATGGCACTTGGGTCGAACCCTCTATGCTTGGAGCAGTCAGAGACTGTGATGTATGGCTGCTCCAAAAAGGCTGCTCCTTCAGGGTGTCTTGCTCTTTGTGAGAGACATTTCCCCATACTTCCACAAAACAGAATGTCTGGGAAGTTACCAAATTGGAGCACCTTTGAATGAGCATCTTCCAAAACCCCAACACCTTCTAGGGAGTGCTTTGCCAACTGGAGTCCTCTCTGGCTGTGAGTGGCTGAAGCATTGCAAGGAGATACCTGCAGCAGAACATTTATATTTCTTAGCCTGCGGTCCTCATACATAGCCAGAAATACCTTTGATATAAGATTAGGCTGTAGGTTGGTTGGCAATTTGCTCCCCAGTTCATTCCTCTTGCTATAAGCCAATGATCGGGTGCTTTCCAGCCCCGTATGTAGTATTGTTGTAAAGTAATTGCCGCTTAAATCTCTCTGTGGCATTGACAGTCAGACTGCTGTGGTCACACCCCTTATGATATTTAAGGACAGGAACTGCTTGAAAGAGTCCAGCAGGGCCACAAAGATGCTGGAGGGAGTGGAGCATCTCCTGCTGAGGAGCGGCTGAGGGAGCTGGGGCTCTGGAGCTTGGAGCAGAGGAGCCTGAGGGGTGCCCTCATTCCTGGGGATCCATTGGGAAAGGGCAGTGTCAGGAGGAAGGAGCCAGGCTCTGCTCTGGGATGGCCAATGGCAGGACAAGGGGCAATGGTCCCAAGCTGGAGCACAGGAGGTTCAAGCTGAAGATGAGGCCAAAGTTTGTGAGTGTGAGGGTTATGGAGCATGGCCCAGGCTGCCCAGAGAGGCTGTGGAGTGTCCTTGTGTGGAGACACCCAAAGCCCTGGCCGTGTTCCTGTGTGACTGCTGTGGTGATCCTGCTGTGGCAGGGGTTGCACTGGGGGAGCTTTCCAGGTCCCTTCCAACTCCTGACATCCTGTGATTCTGTGATTCTGTGATATGAGATTTCCCCTTTGAAATGAGCTCCACTGCTAATTCTGCAGAGCTGTTTGTGTATGAACTGCAGGGGAAAGGGTGTCAGAGCCCTGGGCCAGGCTGCCCAGAGTGGTTGTGGAGTTAAGGCACGGCTGGATTAGGGGATGGATGGCTGCAACGGAGGATGGGGCAAAAAAAGGGTGGCTGGGATTAGGGATGGAGGAGGTGAGAGGCAGCTTTGCTGCTGTGCTGTGGTGCTGCCAAGCCCCAGGGAGGCCCTGGGCTTCAGCACTTGCCTGGGGCTGCACCAACACCAGAGTTCGTCCTGCTCCTCATAAAGCTGCTGGTTGCCCGGTGCTGGAAGGTGAAGGCACTGCCACCTCCCTGCAGTAAGGTTAATTCTGGTAATATTGGTGAATTGTTTTGTTACCACAGTGATGAGAGCCATCCATGAGGGAACACTCCTTTGCCAGTGCCATTTTGTGAAAAACAAAAGGCCAGAGCAGCAGGACAGGGGTTGAGTAATCCACTGTGCTGGCCTTCATTGCACAGAATCACAGAATCCTAGAACGTTAGGGACTGGAAGGGACCTCCAAAGCTCATCCAGTCCAATCCCCCTGCCGGAGCAGGAACACCCAGATGAGGTTACACAGGAAGGCGTCCAGGCGGGTTTTGAATGTCTGCAGAGAAGGAGACTCCACAACCTCTCTGGGCAGCCTGGGCCAGTGCTCTGTCACCCTCACTGAGAAGAAGTTTCTTCTCAAATTGAAGAACCTCCTGTGTTCCAGCTTGTGTCCGTTACCCCTTGTCTTATCATTGTTTGTCACCGAGAAGAGCCTGGCTCCATCCTCGTGACACTCACCCTTTAAATATTTATAACCATGAATGAGGTCTCCCCTCAGTCTCCTCTTCTGCAAACTAAAGAGCCCCAGCTCCCTCAGCCACTCCTCAGAAGGGAGATGCTCCACTCCCTTGATCATCTTTGTAGCCCTGCGCTGGACTCTCTCCAGCAGTTCCTGTCCTTCTTGAACTGAGGGGCCCAGAACTGGACACAAATTTGGGGTGGCCTGGGAAGCTCCAGGCCAGTGCTGGTGGTCAGAGATGAAGCAGACAAGGGTGGCTGCTGCCCTGCCCAAACACCGGCCCTGGGGACCTGCTGGGGTGCCTGTGTCCTTGCTTGCTCTCAGGTCTGACCCCTCGATGTACTCAGCAATGACTCCCTCTGCAGCACTTTGTGATTTGCTTTGAATATCCCAGGCTGCTTCTGAAGTTAATACCGAATAGTGTGAAGTAGAATAATGAAATTAATTTCATTCTACTGCAGTTTCGAAATGAGATGGGATTGAGACGGAGAAATGGGGAAGAGTGGAATAATTGCAACAGGGAGGAAAACAAAGACTTCCCGCTGTGTTCAGTCTTCACGGGACCATCTCAAATACAGTAAGCAATAAGGAGATTTCCCAACCTGAATGTAATAAATGCCCTCCAGCCACCTCCAGTTCTGATGGGCAAGAGCTGACCTGCTAAGATTTGCTTGCTGGGCTTTAGGGAGGGCTTGCTAGTGCTCTCAAGGTGTGCACAGTGCTGAGAGGGTGCAGAAATGATGTGTGGTAGTTATGTGGAGTTAATTTCTTGCAAAATTGTCTTCAGAGCCACCACTATGAGGTGTTTCTGTGCAAGTGCCAACAACACACAACTGCACAGCGTTATCATGACGAACTCAGAATCACAGAATCACAGAATCGCTCGGTTGGAAAAGACCTCCGAGATCATCACGTCCAACCGCTCCTGTCTACCCCCTAAACCATATCCCTAAGTACCTCGTCTACCCGCTCTTTAAACACATCCAGGGATGGGGACTCCACCACCTCCCTGGGCAGCCTGTTCCAGCTTCTGACGACCCTCTCAGGAAAGAACTTCCTCCTTCTCTCTGACCTGAACCTCCCTTGGCACAGCTTGGTGCCGTTTCCCCTTGTTCTATCCCCCATCACCTGGGAGAAGAGCCCAGCACCCACCTCTCCACAAGCTCCCTTGAGGCAGTTGTAGGTGGTGATGAGGTCTCCCCTCAGCCTTCTCTTCTCCAGGCTAAACAAGCCCAGTTCCCTCAGCCGCTCCTCATCAGGCTTGTTCTCCAGAGCCCTCCCCATCCTTGTGGCTCTTCTCTGAACACGCTCCAGAATCTCAACATCTTTCTTATAGTGAGGGGCCCAGAACTGAACACAGCACTCGTTCCTGCTGTAGGCAGTTCAAACTCTAAACTTTCCCTGAGTTGGTTGGGGTTTTGTTTGTTTGTTGGGGTTTTTTTTCCCTTTCTCCTCTAAAATTGCCAATAATTTTTTGGCTGGTTTTGAGGTTCTGGGTTCAAACTGGTGTGGCACGTTGAAATAGCCCAAAGAAGCAAATAAGAAAGTAAAAATAAAATGAAATGAAATGAAATGAAATGAAATGAAATGAAATGAAATGAAATGAAATTAAAAAAATTTGGAAATAGAAGCAGGCAGGCATCTGAGAACTACAGGCGGGAACATTTTGAATAACGATGGGTCTATATTTGTGCCCCCTGCACATTTGTATTCGTGCTGGGTTTTTATGAAAATGGTAAGTTTGCTGCAAATTAGGGATAATCATGAAAATGCACCTCCTGTCACAAAGGCAGCATTCTGCTTGGGGAGGAACGCATTCTCCTTTGGGAGTTTTCTTCCTCTGAGCTGGAAATAGGAAAGAAAGCTGCAGCAATTTGTGATGACTGTGGTTATCAGACGGAGGGCAAGACAGTGAGCACCACAAAAGATGTTCACTAAGCAATCAGCCCAGGACAGCAATTTCTACATGAAACCTTATAATACACCACTTAAATGGGGTTTCTGACTAATTAGCACAGTCAGAACGGTGTAATGGGGCTGAAGCATAGCAGGGAAATAAATGTAGGTGCATTCAGGGTTTCTTTTTCAGTGATAAAAATTTAAAATACCGTGATTTTGAAGCTAAATTATGGTCAGAATCCACAGGTGAAAGCTGGGCCACGTGCAGAGCTCTTTAAAAAACTCAGCCTAAATTCTGATGGAGTCCTTGCTGAAGGATTGATGGACTGTTATTGTGCAGGCCACGGCACAGCCATCGTAAGAAAGGCTTCCCAAAAAGAAAAGAAAAATTTCAGTTTTCAAATTTTCAAATTTCCAAATATTTCAATTTTTCCATTTTCAAATCACCAGCCTGTCACTACATTTTTCCCAGGCTTCTCAGCTATTTCCCATATTTCATATCACTTTCCTCATGTCTTTGGGACAAGCTGTGGTGAGTTGCTCCAGTTCTCCCGACCAGAGAGGATTCTGAGCAGGGCTTGGAAAAACTCCTGAGAGTGATGGTGAAAATTACATAGCCTTGGTGCTGGATGACATCGTGCTTGTCATGCTAAAAATATTCTTTATAGCCTCTCATCTGGCCTGGAAGCTTTATTTCTTTATTTCTTTATTTCTTTTCAAAAGGAAAGCTGTGTACCAAATTCTTGTGTACCTTTGTGGTGGGAGAAGTGGTGGAAGCCGGGTTGCATTAATCAGATTTCCTATTGCTGGGTGCAGAGAACCAGGATTTCACCTCAAGCATCCCCTATAGGCACTGTCGATGGGTGATGACATCTGAGGAGCTGGAGAGGAGGAATTGTTCAGCATATGTTTCACTCGCTGATGGCAGAGCAAGCGCATTCGGCAGCAGGAGCAAGGGAGATGTTTTGCCAGGAAATATTGCGAGAGATCAGGATGTGTCTCACTTGAACAGCCCCTCCTTCTTGATCACAAATGGATTCCTGACAAGGAATGCAAGTTTGCAATACCGAAATATTCCGTCAGTTCATTGCTGGCTTTATCAGATGTGCATTAGCAGGAAAAAGAGGAAGGCGAGGGGGGAATCTCTCAAGATGAAAATGTCATTCCCCTATTTTAGGATTCAAAGATCTGAGATTTTGCCCTTTGAAAATAATTTTCAGTTTAGAAGTTTCTCCCATTTCATCAGCGTCACTACTCCACATCCTCAAAGATCAAAAGGAAACATTTCACTCCAGATTAAATGAAACATGCCATTCGAAAGAAAGCTAGCTGGCTCATCTTTGAAAAAAATATTCTCCCTAGACCAGTCTGGATTTTGGTTCCTTAGTCCAGTGAAAATTACTGCTCCCAAAACTCTGTTGCTTTTTATTTGGAGAATAGAAAACTTCTTCTTCATCCATTTTTGCTTCACGCACTAAGCCAAGCAGTCCTGCCCTCCTTCTCCTGTGTCACTGCCTTTGCTTTCCGTTCACCAATATTTATCTCTTCCTTTCCATCTTTTAGGAGCAGGGATGCACTGTGAAATGCTCCGTGGTCTATTGTCAAGCCTGCTTGCTCAAACATATTACAGATAGGAGCAAATAAAGCTAAGAGCAAGGCTAAGGTCTCGATTTATTTCTCTCTTCCATGTCTTGCTTTCTATTTCTTCTGTAGCACAACTGCCTGCACCCAGCCAATTTTTAATGGGTAGACATCGGTGAGCCAGGGCTGCTCCATGAATCAGAGGGAGCTGAAATTCTCCATTGGAGACTATTTTCAGAAACAATCTTGTGGGCCATTTTATTTCCTTCTAATTAAATTAGTGTCTAGTCACGTTTCTGCATGTAACTTGGCTAAGAGGCATTGCCAAGCCCCAGATGTGAGGCCAGGCCTGTGCAACCCATCACTCTGAGCTGTGTCCTGCACCACCACGAGCTGAAAGGAATTGAAAAGGAAAAAAATCTCACCCTTTTTTGATGCTTTCTTCCTTTCTAAGGAATTCTGATGTGCCCCTGTATTGAACAGCTCTGAAAAGGACCTGGAGGTGTTGGTGGCAGCAATGCCCATGAGCAGCAATGTGCCCTTGAGCCAAGAAGGCCAACGCCATCCTGGGATGGATGAGAAGGGGTGGGTGTAGGGCAGAGAGGTTCTCCTGCCCCTCTGCTCTGCCCTGCTCACACCACAGCTGCAATCTTGTGTCCAGTGCTGGGCCCTCAGCTCCAGAAGGACAGGAACTGCTTGAAAGAGTCCAACAGGGCCACAGAGATGCTGGAGGGAGTGGCGCATCTCCTGCTGAGGAGCGGCTGAGGGAGCTGGGGCTCTTCAGCTTGGAGCAGAGGAGCCTGAGGGGTGCCCTCATTCCTGGGGATCCATTGGGAAAGGGCAGTGTCAGGAGGAAGGAGCCAGGCTCTGCTCTGGGATGGCCAATGCCAGGACAAGGGGCAATGGTCCCAAGCTGGAGCACAGGAGGTTCAAGCTGAAGATGAGGCCAAAGTTTGTGAGTGTGAGGGTTCTGGAGCATGGCCCAGGCTGCCCAGAGAGGTTGTGGAGTCTCCTTGTGTGCAGACCCCCAAAGCCCTGGCCGTGTTCCTGTGTGACTGCTGTGGTGATCCTGCTGTGGCAGGGGTTGCACTGTGGGAGCTTTCCCGGTCCCTTCCAACTCCTCATGTTCTGTGACTCTGTGAAGAGTCCACGTTCTTGAAAATTACAGCTCTTAACTCTGTTTTGCCTTTCTTCACATGAGGAAAAGATCGTTCCCTTTTTGAAAACAATTCAGACCTAAAATTTTGAGCATCGTTGCCCGTGTTTGCCTCGGCATCTTTGTATCTCAGCATTGGCCGTGACTGGGGAGCACGGACAGATGGAAGAGGAGGTCGGCACTGGAGGAGGGCTTCCTGCTGTGCTCATTAAATAGCGCACACAAATTGTGGTGATTTGAAAAGATCAGCAAAACCAGCTATTAGCGCCACTGCTATGAAGCAGCAAAGCAGCCGCGTGTAGACAAAAACTTCTGCGTCACCGGTGCCGGGAGTTCACACAACTCCATTCTTCAGCACAGATGCAATGAACAGTTCGAGCTGTTTTCATGTGGCAGCAAATTGGGGGCATTTACTGCGTGAACCACAATAACTGGCTCCCATTACCCGGTTTATGGGGTGAACTTCTGCACGCTCATTCAGATTCATCTACTTGGCAAATAGGGAGCGTTTGCTGGCTCATGAATCTGCAGATCTGTGAATGCGACCAGCTGGGGACAGCTGTGGGTATGGGCTGTTTTTCGGCTGCAGACATCAGTTTAGTAAAGCATGAGCAGAGTCGTGGTACCGGCCACCAGCACCGAGTCATAAATTGTTTCTCAGACCGCCTCTGGAAACAGGGCACGGCAAATTGGTTTACAGCGCATTTGTGATAATGGCACTGAGGAAAATGCCCTTTAAATACCATTTAATAAGGGAATACAGAAAACAAATAGTTGACACCTCCTGGATGAATCCAGCTCTGTGTGGAAGGGCAACAGGGAAGCAAAGAGTGGAATAGAAGGGGATGGCTTTTCCTAGCAGTTGTAAAACTTAATTTCCTCATTAAGGAAAGATCAGAATTTTATTAAACTGAATGCCAACTGATTTCAACGCGGTTTGAAGCAATTTCTGGGAGCTAGTGCTGGTGAAAACTGCCAGGGAAAGTCCATCAAGACTGACATCTTCACAGCCACTGTAGCTGACCAGAGATGGGAACTTCTCTTCTGAAACAGCTTAAAAGATAACTATGTTATAAAGTGGAAAGTGTTTTCTAAGGAGCGGGGAGCCTTTTGTTAGGTTGTTTTAAAAATATTAAAGCAGACTTTCAGTTTTCACTTCTTAAAGCCTTTTCCTGAGGCTTCTCGGCTTTCCTGGAGCCCAGGCTCCTGTGCGGGGAGCGGAGGTGGCAATTTGGGAGGTGAAGCCAGGGTTTCTGGCACCCTGCTTAGCCTTGAAGCTCTGGTAGATCCAACACTGGCAGACTGGACCCAGAAACTGGTGTTCAGACCCAGGTTTCCCATGGCCCACAGGCTTCCAGTGATGGTTATTAAGGAAGTATTTTGTTACCTCAACAGCAAAAGCAACGAGATGCACATTTAATACACTTTCTTAATAATATTGTGTCTTATAACAGGGAAATCCTGACAGTGTATTATCAAACACAGAACCCCTTTGACTTAGAAACAAGAAAGTAAGAGAGATCAGAGATCAGGGAAACGACTCACACTTTAAGAAAACTCTTTTTCTTTTAAATTTCTGAACCATTTCCATCCCATATATATTTCTAAATTACTGATTCTCTGCGTACCTTATATTTAATAACTCTTCTCTGACAAGGTACCCGTAGCCGTCCCTGTCACACGATATCACCAGATACACAGCGCTGCCAAGCATTAGCCTTGCAAATACCTTGGAAAACCCAGTCTCACTTCACTGGAGTCTTATAAGGAGATTTGCCATACAAATCCGTATTACACTGCACATTCAACATGTTAATACTCTCCGAGGCTAATTGTTCTTCCTCTGTTAGCGGGAACAATGTGCCCAGTGTAGTGTTAAAGATGAAGCAGAACATACTGATTTAACTCCTATGCTTGGTGTCCTGTAATGTTTTTATCATCAATGGAAACTAAGAGAACTCTCTTTTCTTATGGCAATGATTCCTCTTTTTCTCCCTGTAACAAAGGATTTCACCCTCATCCTTGGGGATGGCTTCCCCCTGTTCCTGGGATACCCTTCAAGGAGGACTAGTCCTTGGCCATTCATTGCCTACAACTGGAATTGACCTTCCAGCTCAACTGTGGGATAAGAAAGGAGCATCAGGGACCTTGCAATGTGTTTAAAGTGGGTTAGCACTGTCTGGGCTGGGAAGAAGCAGAGCTCTTTTGAGCGCATCTATGTACCCAGTTTACCCAGTCAGAGTTTTCACCTGAGATCTGGTCCTGCTGCCCCTGGCAGTGTGGCAGCACCAATTCAAACTGGGAGCTCTGGTATCTGTGTATGTTCAGCAGATTTTGCACTAACACAGGCAACAGGGCAAAGCAAGGCAGAAGGAAAGCTCCCTGCAGCCTTTCAAGCCTCAGACCTGCTGTATGCATCTGTCCTTTTGCTAAATGAATGCAGTTAACAAGCACACCAAGAAGGAGATAATTTCTTGGCATTGATGGGGGTTTCTGGTTTTGATCCTGCTCTGGGAATTTTTGATCCAGACCCCTGATGTGACAGAAAAGCTGTCAGCTGCCTTTCTGCTGCAGGATGGGGGCAGCTGAGGATGTCCTCAGCTTCCAGGGGGGAAAAAAGAGGAGGATGAAGAGAGAAAAATAGAAAGAAATAACATACCACTATGAGGAGACACTGCCCCTGGAAACCTGCCCTGGCATGGCACAGAGGACCTGAGGCAGTGTGTGCTGAGGAGAAGGCTCCTAAAACCCATCAGCATGACCACAATGTCATTTTGGCACCCAGGTCTGATGTCCAGAGGCAGCTGCAAGGAGCCACTATCATCTGGGTTATCTCCACCTATGCTTAAGCAAATCCCACCCTTAGAACGAATGACCTGGAGTAGCTGTTTGAGCCTCGCCAAGCTCCTTCCTCATGTCCTTGCCCATGGTTCGAGCACCACCTCGAGCCTGGCTTTCCCCAGCAGCATCCTCGCAGCCTGGCAAAGCGCTGGATTTCGGCACAGATTTAGGGTTTTTGGATTAGAGGTGTGGAGAAGAGTGGTGAAGACACAGCGGAAAAGGCTGCTGAGGGAGGCCATGCCTGTGCAGCCTTTGGCCATCGATGCCTGTGGGAAAGAAGAGGAGGCTGCTGTTCATGGGGGAGGTAAAGCCCCAGGGGAGAGAGGTGATTTAAGCTACAGAACAAGAACAAGCTGGCTAATTGTAAATTGTTGTTGCAAATGAGGAGATCCCTTGATACATGATAGGGGAAGCTCTTTAACAGCTTCCCCTGGGGAGAGAGAGAAAAGCCACTGCTTTTAATAAGCTGGTGAGATGGGAGTCAGAGAGAAGAGGACTTGACAACAGAGGAAAAACCTTCAATCCCTCTCTTACTACATCCATACCTCTGCCCCTTCCCTTGATACTCCAGTAATAGACTTTCTTCATTTAATTGTCATGTTATTAATTAAGATGACAACAATGAAAGCGGGTGCACTGCTTTGGTTGTGTCACTGTCCCCGCCACCCTCTGCTGTACACCCTGGAGAGGTAATAGATTTCCACGTTTCAATTCTATGTCTGAACAACACTTCTAGGAAGCAAAGGGAAATACTCAGGTTAATCCCAGGATCTCAGATGCTCTTTAGACTGTGAAGTGCTTGTGCTGCAGGAGGAAGTGCTTGAAGGACTGTGCGTGGGGAGAGAAGATTCAAGAGGAGATGGGAAGACTGATGTAACTGCAAATGGGCATATATTTTATAAAATTTTATAAAATTCACGTGAAATTTTTGAGTATTTTCTGGGTTACTGTGGCTGGCACCTTATTGCAACAGTGGTCGATACCTTGTGCTTCAGAGGCAGATGAAAAGTGCTGGTGCAGGAGGCACCGTTCCAGCTGTTGGGCCGGCAGATGTGGAGGGGCATAATCCAACCCATAATACACCCCATAATACTAAGTTCTCTGTTAGAGGCATCATGAAATCCAACAAACTGCTTCTTCCCAGGCACATTGGGACTGGCAGAAGGTGCCACGCCAACACAAGTGCACATCGCAGGATCCATCAGCTTCCTGGTGAGTAATGCTGTCAGTGAGTCACTCAGCGAGAAAAAACCCGCTGCAGAGGGCTCCGCTGACCCAGACAAGTTGAATTCACCAGGCAGCACGCCCCGGGCTTCAGGACGGCCGTGAAACACAACAAAAATAACCTGCTGCTTTTATGCTGCCTTTGGCCAGTTTGGGGCTGAACGCCGGATCCAAGGCCCCGGTTGGTTCCTTTAAATAGAGCCGTGCTGGGAAAAACATCGCGTTGGGTTGTTCTCACCAGCCACTCGCCTTTGCCGTTAAATCTGTGGAAGAAATGCTCCCTCCTGCCTCACCCAGCCTGGGATCCCTGCCTAGAAAAATGGCTTTCTCCTGCGCGTTTGTTATATGCAGCTGCGTGAAACTCTCAGCCTGTTCAATTAAAGAGCCCGTTTCCCCATTAACTGTCTCCTTAGACAAATGTGAACTGTATTTAATGTTCGCTCAGGATGAAGCCAACATGTTTCTCCCGCTGTTTTACACTTTCTTCTTCGTAGGGCTCTGTCGTCTCTGACTGTTCAAATACCTTGAAGTTCCCTGGCATTTACCATCAGGAGAAGGTAACAAGTGTGGTGACAAAGAGTGAGTGCCAGATGAGCCTGGGAAAATGGATTGCTTTAATAGATGTTACTGAGGCCCTTTTGCACCCTGCCTGACGCTGAGCAACCACCCCATCCATCACGCTCGCTCCAGCAGCGGCAGCACAACCTGTAACAGACCTTTTCTCCCTTCTTTCTATGAGGCAAAGCGCTGGGCTGGATCCCTCACCTTTCCCTGTGGTCTGAGGAGAGGCAGCTTAGAAAGGGGAGTGTGAGCAACAGATCTCCTGCATCAGCTCGATGGTTTTTATTTACATGCCCTGAGAATCAGCTTCTTCCTGCCACCGGTACCTTGCCACACATTAATATAACAACTGATAAAGTGCCCTGAGCTCTTATTTTCCTTGTTTCTTCAGCACTGTTTTTCTAGGAATCAAGTAGCTGAGAAAATTGATGTAGACTCTCACCTGTATGAAAATACTTTGCCCAAAATATAAGCCTCACATCGGGCTGATGTATATTATAATCCTTCTCTCCTGGACAGCAATAATCACTCTCTGTCGCTTTTCAAGATGCAATTCAGAACTTCTGCATTTACCACTTGCTGTCTTTCAGCAAATTTGGTATCTGCCCCAAAAATGGGGCAAGGGAAGTGAGGGGTCCTGGTCCTGCCTACATTTTCAAAAAGCACAATGAGTAACTCAGCATCAGCGCTCTCAAGCAAATGCAGCCTCAGACTCCACAGCAGCTCCAGTCCCTGATTGCTCATCATGCTCCTAAACCAGCCTTGTCTAAAGGGCAGAGATGACAGCGCATTTGTGTGGGATCAGCCTGACTCAATGGGACCAACTGGGTTTGGTGGGACCAGCCTGGCTTTGTGGGACTGACCAGTCTTGATGGGGCCAGCCTGGCTCCTCTTTCTGAGCTCTGGGTGCAAAGGACCAGCTGTTCCTCTTGGCCAGGATGGAGGCTCCTGGGTGTTTTGGATTAGATGAAGTCCAAGTGAATAAGAAAAATAATAAAAAGTAAATAAAAAGCAAGTGAAGTGCCAGCAGCTGGTGTGGTGTGATGTGAAGTGCTCCAGCCTTCATCCCGTTCTACCCTGAAGGCAGCGGGCCTGTCTCTGGAGCAATGAAAGTGACAGTTTTGAGCCTAAAAAATGTGATGTGAAGTGCTCCAGCCTTCATCCCATTCTACCCTGAAGGCGGTGGTCCTGCCCCTGAAGCAATGAAAGTGACAGTTTTGAGCCTAAAAATGGGATCTTGAGGACTAAAAATGATATGTTGGAACCTTAAAACAAGATTTTGGGCCCCTAAAATGGGAGTTTGGGCCCTAAAAACGTGCTATTTGGCCAGAAAATGAGAGTTTGGGACCTAAAATGAGAGTTTGGACCCTAAAAGTGAGAGTTTGGAACCTAAAAATGGGATCTTGAGGCCTTAAAAATGAGAGCTTAGAGCATAAAAATCAAAGTTTGGTCCTAAAAATGGGAATTTGGGCCCTAAAATGGCCACTGTGCTGCTGTTTCCCCTGCAGAGCCTCTGTGCTGGGAACTGAGGTGGTTTTTAGCTGACATGACAGAAACCCTGGGAGCAATCGGTTGCTTTGTGCTCTGAGATCAGGCCCCAGCTCTTCAGCAAAATAAGTCCTGATTTATCCCTGCGGATAAATATCTTCAGCTCAGAAGGACTCCATCACTGTCAAGAGCAAGGCACTTCCCCAACAAGGGGCAATAAAAACCTTTATAGCACTTGCTCAGCATGACAAATCCTCTTCATCCTCTTTCAGTGGTGGCTTTATTGCCTCTTCCCCATGGGGGCTGTACGAGCCAGCCCGATGGTGCTGTGGAGGTTGTTGTGGACGAAGCGTCGACATCTCCGTCCTGTGCTGAGGCCACAAGGCACGGCTCTGGTGTGCGCTGCAGCTCCTGTGTGAGCACTGCTCTTTCCTGTTGGTCCATGGATCCAGATACTGCAAAGCTTTGGCTCTAAGCAGCTCTGCTTTGACCTGACATGGAAATGAATCTGATAACAATCAAGGGGGTGCCTTAAGGACAGACCAGTCATTTTCTAAGGTTCCAGCTTGAAATAATTAACTCCTGCTCTGTCCTCCTTGGATGTTACTACCTAGAATTACACCCTAGTGATCTTAGCAGAAAAGGGAATTACAGCTACAGCTGATGTCAGGATATTAACTCTTTGTACTGTTGAATCCTTTAGGTAAGGTTGAGATCTCAATGTGGGGAGGTTTTCTGGGGTTTTCTCTGGTAGAGCTGCCTTCTTAAGCCCCCTAGGTCAGGACTCTTGGGACAGCAGCTTTTGCAGAGGCTCTGTTCTTCATCCCTGTGCCTCCAGCAAGGGCTCTGCACTGGAGCTGATGAGGAAGGACAGCTTTTCCCCAGGAGATGTGGTGGGTGGCAGCAGTGGCTTCCAGCACATGGGATCCGGAGCATCCTCCACCCTCACACCAGCAGCGACTGGAGGGAGGGAGGAATCACACAGCCAAGCACCAGCCCGTTACCCCTGTCTCTTTCTTCACTTCTTCTATGTCATGGCACCTAAGGAAGCTTTACCAGCCCCATCCTTTATTTGTTTGTTTGTTTCTCCATCTTTCCACTGCAGACCATGTGTAAAACTGGGATTTCTCTTGTACTGGGAGCTCACTTGGACAGGAAATCTCCAGCAATAGCAGAGGCTCAGTGATTCCCAACCCACCCATCCTCCCTGTGACAAGATCTCAGCAACGGGCAGGGATTATTTTGCCTTTACTAAGATTTACAGCATCTCTTGATGTTTTGTAAGACTTCTTCATTGCAAATAAAGTTAAATCTACCTGCAAAGACATATTTAGATTATGAAATTAATCCACTGCAGTCAGATACCAGGTTACACTGCACCGAGCTGCAGCATCTTCCAGCAGACAACCTCAGTGCTTTTTACCTTCAAGGCACAAGTTGTGTTGCAAAATTTACTGTTAGCAACGGTGGTAGACAGAAAAACATCATCATCAGGTTAGTGTGATAGTAGAGAGGGCCTAATTACCATTACTTTTGCTTAGATTGCAATCTTAGAAATTATTATGGAAAATTACAGATGCTCCTGAACAGAAGCCAAGAGGCAGAACTAATGTAACTTTTATTACCGGCCCCAACGCAGCACTTTTCCAACAAAGCATCTTTCCTTGTTGGTTCATTTGCTTTTAGTGTGGTCTGGAGTCACAGAGCCACCAGACGAAGCTCGGAGAATCCCCACCTTCCACTGAGCTTTTACGTTCACCTACTGAATGCATTGATTTCCCAAGCATTTCTTCACTCATATTTTGCAAACATATCCAGTTTCCTAATATTGTTGGCTAACCAAATCTTGTTTCCATGCTGTGCAGAGCAGGCAGCTCATTCCTTGCAGCCAAGGTCTACTTCATTCCACACCTCTCTGCCATCAAGAAATGTTTCCTAGGAAAGGCTGGGAATGAAATCAGAGAATCCTTTTTCAATATCCTGGCTCTGCAACCTGCCAAGGAAAAGAAGGAAAAACTGCAGTCCAGGCATTGAGAAATTATTTGCTGCAGGCCAGACTAAGCAGTCACTGCCAAGTCCGGGAAGATGAAGGCTTGATTTAATAGAAACCAAATTTGTCTCATGGGTCAGCAAAATAGGTTGAAGATGACCCACAATTTGGTGTCCAGAGGGGCTTTGAAACGTGTCGAGGAAGCTCTGTTTAACATTTAATGCAGAATAGAAACAAGTGGCAGATGCTACCAACCACAGATGCTGCTCATCATTTAATGTACAGGTGTGACAAAAGCTTGAGAAAGACCTCGTCTCTCAGGTCTGTTGCAATGTTTTAAAATAGTTGATTAAATAGTTGGTGAAATAGTTAAATAAATAGTCAATTGTTAATAAATGGTTAAATAGCTGGTTTTAAAGAGTTCTTTGTAATTGCAGCCTTTTAAAATTCATTACGTTCAAAAAGCAAAAGCAGACATTTTTGCTTAGAAAGTATCAAAACACAATATTTTTATAATTTCACACCACATTGTGGTAAAAGTGATTGAAGAAGCTAATTGAGAATGTCCTTCTCCTTTGAACGGCTTTGGTTTCAGTAACTGGTCTTTACTCAGTGGAAAAGAGTTAATGGAAAACCCTTGGATGGGTCCAACCAGATTTTTACTGGAAAGTGGCAAACAAAACTTTGATTGTTTTATTTTTACAATAAATTCTCCGTGATTTGAGTTTTGAATGTAGCCCGTATACAGATTCAGAAGTGTCAGTGTGCATTCATGTACACATCTCAGAAAACAGAATATTTTATCCGAAGGTTGCTCATCTGGTCAATATTTCACACCCCAAATTTTGCTGACATAGAGCTGTGTTAGACATGAACGTGCAGGGAGGAGTAGCCTGACATTGCCAAGTATTTTGTCTTAATGTGGGATTTAGGAATTTCACATGCAGGTTTCTGGGCTGAATTGAGCAAAAGGGTTTTGATCCGTTGGATTTCAGGTGTTCAGTGATGTTTCATCCCCAGCTGAATGCTGGCTGCTGTGGGATCACTCTGCATTTTGATTTTGTCCAGACTTAAAAGGAGTCAGATGAACGCAGAATGCTTCTTTTTAGGACACAGAAACTTTGCTTTTTGGAAAAGCTCCTCAATTGCTACTAGAGGTAGAAAGTGCAAGTTTTGAGGTATTTGTAGCAAATTTATTTATTGTCAAATACAGCTGAGATGGCTATTACTACTATTATTATTATTATTATTATTAACTATTTTTCTTCTTTCAACTGAATTATTTGCAGAACCCTCTTGCCATTTTAGAGTGCTCCAACATAACCATTATTTTTTTTATTCTGAAATTTTTTAAAAATATCAGATTAGTCCAAATGACTTTGTTTCGTATTTTGAACTTTCTGAACTGCCAGGCCTAACTCTTAGGACATCAGCACAGCCCTTGCAATGTCTGATAAGAACAAGAACATGCCAAAAAAAGCCCATGAAGTGATAATGCAAGGAGGAAGAGAAAAGTAAGTTCAAAAATTATGTTCTTTTTCTCCTTTCAATTCACTCGGTCGCCTGAGAGCAACAGATTGCCCTGCAGGGAAGAGGAAATGCAGTTTTCACTCTGCTGTAGCATAGCAGAGGCTGAAAAAACCCCCTGACTTAACATAGAAAGCAGAATAATTCGCAGAATCTGCGAGCGGGGCTGTAAGGACACTCCAGCATCTGCAACAGAAGTAAAGTTAAGCAAAAAAAGACTTCCCTTTGAAGGTTTATAGGCCTTATTGTAAACAGCCAGTGACAAATTTATTTTAAAAATTATTAAAAACAAGCCCCGTCAGGAAGCTCTTAAGTCAGCTGCAATATTTTCCCCCAGATAGCGCAGAGTTATCCGTTTTGCTGTGGTGCTGCCTAACTGTGATCCTGCAAGAAATATCCCCAGCTGTTCAATAAATAATAATGTTACAGAATGTAAAACAAGAAACTAGATTATTAAAGTTACAAATCTTTGTGGTCTTTATATCTTTAATAAAACATTTATCTATTAATAATGGATATTGTTTCTGCCCAACTCGTGCTTTAAATGGGAAAAAAAAAATATAAAATAAATGACCACTGGAAAATTGTCAATATTTCTTTACCCTCCCCAGCCAAGGCTGACAAAAATGCGGTTGCATTGATGAAACGCTCGTCATTTATAAAGGTTTAAAAATTTTAACAGCTCTACGTAAACTGGGGAGTAGATGTTTAGCCTTGGAGGCATGCAACAGGAAAAAGTAATCTGGAGCGACCGTAGAGATAAATGTTATAACTCCACAGGCCTCTGTGCATGGTGAAAGGAACGGCTTGGCTCATATGGAACACAATGCACACATCAATACAGCATTAAACTTTAATGTACATCACACCGGGAGATCCTGGGGCAGGTGTACCTTGGATGTTTGTTAGCTGGAGTGATCCTAATGGAATAATAATGCATTATGAAGAGGTCGGTGATGATTTCCAAATGACAGGGTGCATAAAAGTACATATAGATAAGGTATGCATTTGGGTGTGCTTAAGCATATATTTATGGGCATGTGCATGTGCATGTGCATGTGCATGTGCATGTGCATGTGCATGTGCATGTGCATGTGCATGTGCATGTGCATGTGCATGTGCATGTGCATGTGCATGTGCATGTGCATGTCTATGTCTATGTCTATGTCTATGTCTATGTCCTGGTTTGAGCTAAGTAGAACTAATTTTCTATTTAGTGATTTTACTTTTCAGCTCAGTCTCTTTTAAGTGGCTGAACTTGTTGAAACCAGCAGCATGATTTTCCAGTATGTGCTGCTACAAGTGATAATCTCAAGGCCACTGTCTCACCATGGGTGCTGTGTCTGCACCTATAGTGGGGGAAGCGGACCCAAACCTGCCCAACGAGGTATTGCATCCCAGACACTTCATACTCAGTGTAAAGTCCAGGGATCACCA
>NW_010156729.1:0-3857 GCF_000695765.1 Mesitornis unicolor
TGCCACCCAGCTATCTTGGGCCCCTTTACCTACGAGCAGTTTTGCCCATGGGATTTCCCTTAGCAATTGTTTGAAGAGGTCAAAGTTTGCCCTCCTGAAGTCCAGGGTTACAAGATCTTGATAAGAAGGAACTATAGAAGAATTAGAGACCAGAAACAGCTTTTTAATTGCCAGCCAAGCTGAATACTGAACAACATACAGGTATTTTGAACTGTTCCCAGTTACTCATTCAATTAATCAAGTGAAACACTGTTGAGCAAACTTGAATGCTGAATTAATGTGAGGAAATAGTGATTTGCCTATAGACATTTTGCAAGTAGAAATGACTAATTAAGTGAAGCATTTATTTCAAATTATTTGCTCAGCTGTTGTTGCTCAGATTTCAGTGTTTTTTGCATATGTAATTTAGACACTTCAATAGAGGTCAGGGTAATATATATTTTAAATTATTTTTTCTAAAAGCAGGTGCAAATTAAGAAAAAAATCATTGCACAATGTATAAAATATCTAGTCAAGATTACTTGCTGTGCAATAGAAAAAAGTACAAGATTGGCATTTTAAACAAGCAAAACAAAATATTTACATATTGATAAAATGAAGACATCTATATAGCTGATACACATTTTTGTGTATGAAAAGTTCTGGTTTACATGTTTTAGTATATTCTGTAAGAATTAGTCTCAAGAAAACTATACTTTGAAATCCAGCGAATTCCAAAACGTTCCCTGTGACTATGACAGAGTACACCCATGCATAAAGACACCTTCAGAGCACAGCAAAGGAGAAAGAAGCATGAGATTGACTCATCAGGGATGCGAATCATAGCAGGGTAACAAACGATCCCACAAAGTCCCCGGCTCATCAGAAAGTCTCAGAGGACAAGGTAGATTTATGCTGGGTTTCCTACCTAACTGACAGGAAGCTCTAGCAACCAGTGGCAAAACAAGATGTACACAAAACCAGGAACAAGGCATTATGATGGGAACTGGTAAGCAAAGGCATGCAAAAAGGGCTTGAAGATATTGGGGTCAGTGTAGTGATGATGGTACCTTGCCCTGGCTGACTCAGTTACTGCTAGGGATAGGGTTGTCCTCAACCTAAATGAATTTCCTGGGACTTTTTCAGCTTTTCCACCCTCAGGCTGTGGAGACTGTCAGAAAAGAGCTTATCATAGAATCATAGAATCACAGAATCGTAGAATCATAGATTTGGGTTGGAATGGACCTTAAAGATCATCTAGTCCAACCTCTCTGCCATGGGCAGGGACACCTACCACTAGACCAGGTGCCTCAAAGCCCCATCTAACCTGGTGTTGAACATGTCCAGGGATGGGGCATCCAAAGCTTCCCTGGGCAATCTGTGCCAGCATCTCACCACCCTCACAGTAAAGAATATCTTCCTAATATCTAGTCTAAATCTACTCTCTTCCAGTTTAAAGCCATTACCCCTTGTCCTATCACTACCTGCCTTTGTAAAAAGCCCCCTCCCATCTTTCTGTGTAGGTTTATGTGAATGTCTTCTATAATATTATGGGTGTGGAGGGAGTAGTAATAATAAAAACAAACAAATAAATAAATAAACACCACCTAAAGAAAAGGAAAGTATATGCTAAAGAGTAATTTATGAAAATGTCCCAAACTCTAGCCCTACTGATGCTGCAAGAACAGATACATGCAGAACTCTAAAACTGACTGAACCTGCCTAAGGCTGCCAGCACACACTGTCATCAACTGTGGGGGGTATACCTTGGAGCACCTCCAAGGCAGCTTCTCCATACAGACAAAGATTGTAGGATTATATGTACACATTTGCTAACCAAACGATCCCCTGAGGGACTTTCCAAACACCTGCCAAAAAGTCACTTGTGCCTCAGTATGACCCTCTGTTCCTGAGTAAACAGCTGGGTTTGTGTCCCAGCTGTGCCCAGAGAGGCTGTGGAAGGCCCTGGGCAATCTGATATAACTCAGAATAAAGCTTTGAGCAGTGGCTGGATTAGCTGAGATCTAGCTGTTGTTTCCAACTGAAATTCTTCAAAGATGCTATTAATCTTCTGAATTGAGCTTTTACTGACAAATTATAACTTTCCCAGTTTACAGTAGAAAATTCTTTGGTATTAGCATTCATGTGCTGCTTAAAAAACATCTAAGTTCTGGGGCTACAGTGAACTCTGGCGTGAATGCATACAAAGCCATTCTTAAAATGAAGACTAATTATTTTGACTTTTTGAAGGTGTAACATGAATGAAGATGCAAAACCCTTTGCTGCCAGTTTGAAAGAACAGACTGTTTTACACACATACATTCTTTTACTCATATTCCAGTATTCATGTGTAGGCTCTGCTGCCCAGTTTCTTTATCTCTAAACCTCAGATGCAGATATTAGATATTATGAAGAGCTTTATATTGAGCTTTTGTACAAAAGAGGTATTTAATTTTTACAACAAAGTATGCATGAGAGCTTTAAAATATTAGTGACTTTATTCCCTGGTTAGGGGGAAATTTTACCAATCCATTCACTTATGAAGTCAGCTGGAGACCTTTGTCAGCTATTGAAATGCCAGAGATGACACTGTAATAAAAAAAATGTACTTCTGTTTTTATGCTGCTTTATGTTTTTTTTTTTTCATCTAAGAATGCTAGTGAAAATAGAAGATGCAATAGGTCAAAGGTGTATTTTGTAACTAAATAAAAGTAGCAAATCAAGCGAATTGTAAAAGACTTAGGTTAGTTAAGAGAAGCAGTATATTAGAAGACTATTCCTTGTTAATCAATAAGGTAATTTAATTAAACCATAAACTTTCTAATAATAGACAAAAGGAATTAGAAAGTAGCTCAAAAATACAAGCTTCACCAGTGAATACAAAACCTGATATAGAACTAGGAGAAAAAGTATATTAAAGTGCCTAGTTAGGATGTGAAAAATATGGCAAAGTTCCAGGTCAACTATATGGTTCCTAATCAGAACTTTTTAATGTCTGGGAAAATAACTTTTAATGTGACTTTGCATTCTTCCCTTTATTCAGAAATTTTGAATTTTTCAAATGGATAGCATATATTGACTTAGTGTCAGTATCAGGGTCCATATTAAATACTTTAATTAATTTTTCAGTGTTAGTTAAATATTTCCTGATTGTTACCAAATTATATATCAAGGACACACTTCTGTTAGAAATCAATTAAAAGATCATGTATTTGGTAAAATTCTGAGATTGAGGATCTTAAAGAATATTTATATTTTCTTCCATTGAAGTAACCAGGAAAATGATAGCAAAATTGATAAATTTCTTCAAAGAAAAATTCCCATGTTTGTCTAATTTATTCATCATAGATAATTTAGTCAGTTATGTTTCATTTTAAGAGCTCAGCCTGAAGGATGTAGGACAACTCTAAGTTTGTAACCATGTTGCTATTTACTATAATGTCCTAGGCATAATTCAGAAAAAGCAGTATTTTTAGTGCTGCGTAATATTTTAGAAAACAGCAAACCATATTTTTTATGGTGATGCTTTATAAAGCATGGAGTTGTATTCTTTGGATTTTGCAAGTGTGATAGAAGCTTATCAAGAATAATGATGTATTTCTATCCGGGTATCAAGTTCTACACACATTTGATTTGCACTAGGTGTCATCTCCACTTTATTATAAGATGTATACATGTTTGAATAGTATTCAAAGGCAGCTAATATGATCAGAGACAATCAGAAATGGTTATTTCTGAACTGAAGGCCAACAGCCCTGAGACCCTGCAAACTGGTCGATAATAACAGCATAGAATGAAGGAATCATAGAACTGCCTGGGTTGGAAAAGACCTTTAAAATGAACAAGATAAATACACAGAATCACAGAATCACAGAACG
>NW_010156730.1:0-13857 GCF_000695765.1 Mesitornis unicolor
GGCGGAGGCTGCGGGCCGGGGAGGAGAACCGAGCCTGCGGCGTAGCGAGCGCGTCCTCGTTACCTTCACCGTGACGCAGGCTTGTGGACGTGCAGCAGTGCCTGTCACCCTGCCGGGCCCGCTGCAAGGCTCTATCCGCAGCTGCCACCGTTCATACCGGGCCCTCACAGCAGCATGACCTCCCTGCGGGCTGGTGGCAGTAACGATTCGACTCCCAAAAGCCCAGGGCCGTGCCTGGTGCTGCTGTGGTGTCTGACACAGAGGAACACGATGGAGACAGCCGTATGATAGGGAAGACAAATCTCAGAGCATCGCAGCCTGTGAGGGACTGGAGTTTCATAGCCATGGCCATTGTTGGCCAAGGAGATGTTTCTCCTGCAGATAAAGAAACATGCTGTGCAGCACACACTGTCGTCTTGCAGCTGGTTGCAAGCTGGTGTCTGGGACTCAGACACGAAGCATGTGCCTTAGCTGGTTGCCAGGGCTTCAGGTGGAAGAAGATAAATGGGGCAGAGTAAGAGGAGCACCTCAACATTAAAGCCTTGGTGCACCAAGACATGTTTGTGGGGGTGTGATGCTCTCCTACATTAGAGGGGATGGCTGGACTGTGCCCTGGTTCGTTTTCACAGGAATGAGGAGCTCTCTCCAGTTATTGCTGTGCTTTCTCCGGTTAGAGGGAAGCAGCATCTGTGTCCCATGAACTGTAGCAAGCTGGTCTGGCTGAAAGGAAAGGATGGGGGGGACAGACTTAGGGGTTTCGGGGTGAATGGTAGAGCAGTGCAGTTTTGCGGTTCTGAGTGCACCTTTTCACCCTGGCAGAGAAAAGCAACTTGACAGTGGATGCGGTGAAGCTACACAATGAGCTGCAGTCAGGGTCCCTGCGTTTGGAGCGGCCAAGTGGCAGCGCTCAGGTCCGTATGGAGGAGGATGAAGCTGCAGAGGCTGCCACGGAGAAGTCCTGTGGCACCTTCCTGAGTGGGCTGAGCGACTGCACCAACATCACCTTCAGCAAGGTGCAGCGCTTCTGGGAATCCAACTCTGCTGCTCACAAAGAGGTATGAGCAGGAGCAGGGCTGGGTGGGGGTTTTGGTGGGGATGGCTCCCCCACATGTCAGGCTGAGGATGCTGACCTGCTTCACTTGCTTCTCTAGATCTGTGCTGTGCTGGCGGCTGTGACAGAGGTGATCCGCTCGCGGGGGGGCAAGGAGAGCGAGACAGAGTACTTTGCTGCCTTGGTGAGTGACGGCTGTGGGAAGCTGCCGTTGGCAGCATGAGAGGGGTCTTGGTGGTGGAAGGTGCTGTGCTCATAGTCGAGGTCCCAGGTGTCCTTCTCCAGCAGAGATGCTCTTGGGCTGCTCCTGGTTGCTCTGTCTGCCCCTCCAAGGGTTGGGGAAGGGCTGGCCTGTTGTGAGCCCCTGCTCCCCTTCACTCACCCCTCCTCTGTTCCCAGATGACCACGCTGGAGGTGGTGGAGTCTCCCGAGTCACTGGCTGCTGTCGCCTATCTGCTCAACCTCGTCCTGAAGCGGTGAGTGGCTGACAGAGGGGTGGGTAGAGCTTCCTGGCCCCATTATGGAAGAGGAACTGGTGCTGTCACCCCACAGGCTGGGGAAAGGACACAACTAGGTTGGGCTGGGGATGTGATGCCCTGCGTGACTGCCACTGGCTGCCTGTTCCTTACCCCACTGACATGCTGTGTTGTCCCTACAGAGTCCCAAGCCCTGTGCTTATAAAGAAGTTCTCAGATGCGTCAAAAGCCTTCATGAGTATCGTCTCCTCACAGGCCTGCAGCAGCTCCACCTCTGCCCTGCGATGGGTGAGTAGCCAAGAGGCAGTCATCTGTGCCAGCTCTGCCTGGGGTGGTGGATGCTGAGAGCTGGGGTTGAGGCTGCTGCTGTATGATGGTGCTGGGTGCTCAGCCTGAGGCCACTGCAATGAGGGGAGGTCTCTGTGGGGTGATGCTAATGCCCCTGCTGCTCTGTTGTCGCAGATCCTCTCTTGCCTGGCCACGTTGCTGCGGAAGCAGGACTTAGCAGCCTGGAGCTACCCTGTCACCCTCCAGGTCTATCATGGCTTGCTGAGCTTCTGCGTTCATACCAAGCCCAAGGTGAGCATTCAGTGCCCCTCGTGAGGAATGACACTGCCTTTGGGGCTCATTTCTGGGGCTGGCTGTGCTCCCAGGGTCTGTGGTTCCCACCCACCTGGGCTCTCCTTCCCTCAGGTGCGGAAAGCAGCGCAGCACGGTGTGTGCTCCATCCTGAGGGGGAGCGAGTTCATGTTTGGAGATACGGCTCCTGAGCATCACCCCGCAGCACCCTCCACCGCCAAGTTCTGTGTGCAGGAGATCGAAAAAGCTGGAGGTGTGTGGCACTGGAGCAGCTGGTCTGCAGCTGAGTGTGAGGGGGGCCTGCAGCTATGGGAAAATGAGGACTTGAAGGGAAAAGGGGAGGGTATGAGACACCACTGAGGCACCTAAGGTGTTCTGGAGTGCCCTCAGCCATCTGTCTATTGCTCTGGTCTTCCCAGAAGTCGGGGGTGTTCACCCCAGCTCCATGGGTCAGCTCCAGTGCTGTCATAGGAGCTTTGCCTCAGGCAGGACTTGGCCATGGGGTTCCACGGGCTCAGATGTTGCTCTGCTCCCGCAGGCACCAAGGAGGCGACCACCACCCTGCACGTCCTTGCCCTGCTGCGGGACCTGCTGCCCTGCTTCCCTGCAGCCGTGGTGAAAACTTGCTGCGAGACCTTGCTCCGTGTCATGACCCTCAGCCACGTGGTGAGCATCCCCACACTGGTGATGGCGAGGGCAGCCCCTTTACCCCTTGGCTGCACCCTGGAAGGGCTCAGGCCCCCTCAGCTGCTATCTGGGAGCCTGGAAATGCTGGATGCAAATACAGAGGAGCCTGGAGCAGCTGGTGCTTGCTGGGCTGCCTGTTGTTGAAAAGGGAGCCTAAAGACGGGGCACAGGCACAACAGCGCTGGGCTTCCCCAGGCAGAGCCTGTTCTGGGGTAGGGGGCAAAGGGTGTGAAGAGGTACCACCTGCCACAGAGCCCCTGTCATGATGCCGTGTCCTTTGCAGCTGGTGACAGCATGTGCCATGCAAGCCTTCCACAGCCTCTTCAATGCCCAGGCCAGTGTGGCCTGCCTTCCAGCAGAGCTCAACGCCCAAATCATCACTGTGAGTGTGGGGTGCTGGCATGGGGAGGGACAGGGCTGGCAGTGCCACAGCGCCCACTCACCCACCCTCTGCTTCTCCAGGCCCTCTATGACTATGTGCCCAGCACGAGTGACCTGCAGCCACTGCTGACCTGGCTGTCCACCATGGAGCGGGCGCACATCAACGTGGGCAGGTGTGGGCAGGGACCACAGCTGGGCAGGGGGAGAGGTGGTGGGTTGGTTTCTCACCCGTTCGTTCTCTTTTCCAGGCTGCAGAAGGACCTCTGCTGGGCTCACCTGCCCCGGCTCTTCTCGGCTGCCATGAACTGCTTCCTCTCTCCACACTCCCAGGTGGTGTCAGCGGCAGCACAGACCCTGGAGGTACTGCACACGGGTGCCTCTCCCCACTTTGCTGCCCTGGGTCTTGTGGAGGGTTCTGCCCTGGGTCTTGTGGAGGGTTTGGGGCTTGCAGGGAGGTGGTGTGCCCCTCTATGCCTGCCAAGCTGGGGGATCTGTGGTCCACCACTGTCCCATTTTCTCTCTTTGTCCTTGCAGACCCTCCTGAGCGAATGTGTTGCTCCTCACATGGAGGAGCTGGGCACTGTCTCTGCATCTGCCCCAGCCCCTGCTGCCTACCTGTGCAAGATGTTTAGGTGAGGAGCGGCAGTGTGGAAGAGGCTGTTCCCATGGGTCTGGCTGAGCTCCAGACAGCCTCTGCCTGGTTCCTGATCAGTACTGGGTAGGTCCTTGCCAGTGTGACTGTCTCCTCTCTCCTCCCAGATCAGTGGAGGAGGGCCTGACGTATCGTTTCCATGCGGTGTGGGATGAGGTGCTGCGGGTACTGGAGGTCTTCTTCGAGTCATGTGGGAAGCAGTGCCACCCCATCATGAGGAAGGTGAGCCAGGCTGGGAGGTGTCAGTCTGACCCATGGAGGTGGCTGGGGTGGCCATGCTGCTGCCTGGGCTGCGTTGCCCTCTCCAGCTGCAGAGCGGGGCCATCCCAGTGCCCTGTGCATGGGCAAGGTCCGTGTAGCTCTGGGACTTGGCATAGGGAACACACAAGGTAGCTGGCATCCCTGGACAGGAATAGCAAGTGACATGTGCCGGACCTGCCTCCATTGCTCCTCTGTGACCGTCCTGTCCTGTCCCCGCAGTGTCTCCGGTCCCTGTGTGACCTGCGTCTCTCCCCACACTTCCCCTACACTGCTGAAGTGGACCAGGCAGTAGGGGCTGCTGTAAGCGCCATGGGCCCCGAGGTGCTGCTGGAGGCTGTGCCCCTGGAGATCGATGGCAAGGAGTGAGTACAGTCATGGGGTAGCAATTTTGCAGCTGCTCGTTACATTCCTGTTCAGTCTTTGTGCAGTGCTGGAAGTGTTTGGCTCTCCCAAGCCTCTTTCTGCCCAGCTCTGGGTGATGGTGCCCGGTGCCCAGGGACTGATACTGGCAGTTCCCCATGTTCCTCTGACCCATGCCTTCCCTCCCTAGGGAGACACTAGATTTCCCCCGCAGCTGGCTCCTTCCTGTGCTGCGGGACTACGTGCAGGGTGCTCGTCTTGGCTTCTTCACCAGCTACTTCTTGCCCTTGACGGCCGCCCTGAAAAGCAGAGGTGAGGAGGGTGGCACAGTGGGGGTCCCAGCAAGTGCAGTCCTGCACTCCCAGGAGCCCCAGGGTGCTCTGAGAGACCTTTCCCTGCGGTGGAGTAGGGCTTTGCTATCTCTGCTGCTCAAGTCATCTCCCTTTTTTCTGCAGCCC
The DNA here is from genome assembly GCF_000695765.1 of Mesitornis unicolor. Classification (NCBI taxonomy): domain Eukaryota; kingdom Metazoa; phylum Chordata; class Aves; order Mesitornithiformes; family Mesitornithidae; genus Mesitornis; species Mesitornis unicolor. The sequence continues at coordinate 4,906 of NW_010156730.1, forward strand.
TGGAGTTTACCCAGGCTGGGAAGAGCAGGGAGGCCAAGATCTATGACACACTGCAGTGGCAGGTAACAAGGAGGGCCTGGCAGCCCTGCCATGGCGTATCTGCGGTGCCAGGTTGGGAAACGATGACTTGGGCGAAGGTTGCTGGCCTGCTGGCCTCCCACCTCTCCCTTTGCCTTCCAGGTCTGGACCCTGCTGCCTGGCTTCTGCACCCACCCCACGGACGTGCTTGGAGCCTTTAAGGGGCTGGCCCGCACCCTGGGCATGGCCATCAGTGAGCGCCCAGACCTGCGCCCCACTGTGTGCCAGGCCCTGCGCACCCTCATCCTCAAAGGATGCGAGACAGGTTGGGGAGAGACAGACCCTTGTGGTGGGTCTCTGTCCCTTGTGGTGACCTGGAGAGGGGAAGTGCTGATCTGTACTCCTCTGTCATCCTCTCCTTAGATGTGGAGCGGGCAGAAGTGGGTCGATTTGCCAAAAATTTCCTGCCCATCCTGTTCAACGTGTACAGCCAGCCTGAGGAGGATGGGGGCAGCAGTGCTCAGCGCCGCTCAGTGCTGGACACTGTCCGTGCTTACCTGACCATCACCGACCCCCAGGTGAGTGGGGCCTGGGGCAGTGGGGCAGGCTGTGCTGACTCAGGCCAGCATCTCCCAGCTGGACCCAGTTTGATTGGGCTGTGATGGGTGCCTGACTGGAGAGGACAGGAAGAAAGAAGCAGGGCAGAGAGCAGCCCTTCCCTGCCCTCGTGGCGAGGGAGCCCTTCCCAGGCAGCCTTCTGGGACTTCCCAGTCTTGCAGCCACATCTGGCACATTGTGCACAAGCCCTTTGGGAATTTGCCCAACTCTTCTCAGACATAGTGGTGCTTCTGGTCTCCACAAAGTCCTGTGGCAAAGTGTTTGCCAGGTGGACTGGGAACTCTTGTAAAAACACTCCCTTCAGTCAGTTCTGATCATGCTCTGTGTGCCTGCCTTGCAGATGGTGTGCGGGTTCCTGCAGAAAGCCAGCGAGAAGCTGACCAGTCCTGAGAGCTCAGAGTTTTCCAGGTAACACTCAGGAGCTGGTGCTAATGGGTAAAGCTGCCAACTTCCTCCTGGTGAGCAGTGCTGGGGCACGTGTACTGCCCGCGTGGGATGTGCCACTCTTGCACAACTGAGACTCGCAGCTGCAGTGCCATCTGGGTTGGGCAGTGTTAGTGATGCTGTTGCTACACACCTCCGCATCCTTCTCTGCTGCAGACTCTCCATCCTGGACTTGGTGGTGGCAATGGCACCCTACGCTGATGAGCAGTCCCTGAGCTCCCTGTACTGCACCATCCAGCCTTCCCTTCAGGTGAGTCGACCCCCAGCCTGACAGCTGCAGGGGTGCAGTGGGGCATCTTCTCCTTCCTGCCAGCTTGGACCCATGCTCTGGGGGGGTTAGCATAGGCAACAGGTCTCTGCTGCATGGGGTGCTGTGGAGGTCTCTTCAGACACCGTGGCGAGGGGCTGCCTTGACAGCAGCGGCATGTTGGCTGTCCCTGCAGAGCAAAGAACGCAGCATGCAGAAGAAGGCGTACCGTGTGCTGGAGGAGGTGTGCGCTGCTCCCCATGCCCCCTGCCAGGCCTTCGTCCGCTCCCACCTGCAGGATCTGCAGACAGCGCTGCTGGACACACTCAAGAGCGCAGCGTCCCCAGCCAAGAGGGTGAGAGCAAGGGCTGCCATGCCTGAGCTCGGCTGCTGCCAGGAGGGGGGATGGAGAAAGGAGCAGCCAGGTGTGTCTCTGGGTGTAGCAGCACTGGGCTGTTTCTTTCCCCAGCCGCGTCTGAAGTGCCTGCTCCACATCGTGAAGCAGCTTTCCGCAGAGCATGAGCCCTTCATCACCGCCCTGGTCCCAGAGGTGAGCCTGGTCCCTGAGGGAACCCCGCTGGTTCTGGCTGCAGGGGTGGTAGCAACAACGTGACATGCCTGTGTCCCTCAGGTCATCCTGTGCACCAAGGAGGTGTCGGTGGGGGCCCGCAAGAACGCCTTCGTGCTGCTCGTGGAGATGGGCCATGCCTTCATCCGCTTTGGGCCCACACCTGAAGGTGAGCTCCTGTACCTCTTACTCAGCCCCACAGCCGCTCTGGCCCCAGGGGGATCCATGCCCAGCACACCATTGAAATGGGCTAGGGATGCTGCTGGACAGGGGACGAGCGAGGATCTGAGTCATCCCCCTCTTGCAGAGGCCATGCAGCGGTTCCTGCTCCTGGTCTACGCGGGGCTCACAGGCTCAGTCACCATGATCAGCTGCACTGTGCTGGCACTGACCCGCCTGTTCTTTGAGTTCAAAGGTGAGCAGGAGGGGTGAAGGGCTGGGGGCAGCACAGAGGGGTGAGGCATCACCCTCTGGCGAAGGCAGGTGCTGGGAGGAGGCTGGCTGTGGCTGAGCCTTGCTGTGGTTGCAGATCACCTGGAGCTGAGTGTGGTGGAGCAGCTCCTGCAGAACGTCTGCCTGCTGCTGGCCTCCCGCACACGGGATGTCGTGAAGGCTGCCCTGGGCTTCCTCAAGGTCACACTGCTGCTAATGGACACCAAGCTGCTGGCCAAGCACGTCCAGACAATGGTGAGATCCTGCATGGGGCACCCTGAGGAGGGTGGCAGGGCAGAGCTGGGGCTGCCTTGGGCAGCCAGGGGCATCACCAGCTGCACCCTGCTTCTGCCTGGGAGCCATGGGCACAACCTTGCTTTCTGTGGTTGAGAAGGAAGCAAGGACGTTCCTGTTCTGAATGCTGGCATGGACCTGCCAGAGAGCCCCCATGAACCAGCCCTGCCAAGCAGGGAAATCTCCCGACAGCCCTGCCTGGGGTGGATGTGGGGAGATGGCAGCAGGGTGGCCATGGAGGCGGGAAGAGTGAGAGGCTGGGTCTCTGTCCTGGCAGCTGGAGGCTGTGGGGAACCTTTCGGATGACATGAGACGCCACTTCCGTATGAAGCTGCGAAACCTCTTCACTAGGTTCATCCGCAAGTTTGGGTGAGCTGGGGACTCCTGGGTCACACTGGGGCAGTGAGGGAATGCACTGGGAAGCAGTGCAGAAGGAGATGGGTACTGACCACTCTCTGTGCACTCCGCAGCTTCGAGCTGGTGAAGGGGCTTCTGCCGGCTGAGTACCACAAGGTGCTGGTGAACATCCGCAAGGCAGAGAACCGCAGCCGGAAGCAGCGGACAGGCAAGACCCCCCCAGCCGCAAGCAGCGCGCCCTGAGGCAGGCAGCTGCGGATACAGATGAAGAAGAGGCACCACGAGCACAGCCCAGAGGAGAGAGGTAAAGACAGGCCAGGGGTGAATTAGGAGCAGCCCCATCAGATCTGGGGATGGGGGGATCTCCAGCACTGGGGTTGCTGTGCACTGTGGGGCAAGCTGAGGTCTGCACCTATGGGTTTATTCCATTTCCATCATCTTTGCCTTTTTACCAGCATGGAGGAGATCTTGGCTGACTCAGAGGATGAGGAGGATGAAGAGGAAGAACGGCAGCAGAGCAAGGAGCAGAGGAAGCAAGCATGGCAGAAGGGCCAGGCCTGGCTGAAGGAAGGGGAAGAGGATGAGCCTCTCAACTTCCTGGACCCCAATGTGTCCCAGCGGGTGCTGGGTAAGGAGAAGAGCTTTAGATGTGGCTGGGGTGGGATGGATGGGGTGGGGGCTGGTGTGATGCACAGGGGCTGTGGGATACGACTGCCCTTGGGAGTGGGTCCTTCCCCAGGCCCTGACCCACCTCTGTATGAGCAGCCACCAAGCCAGGACCCAAGCGGTCCAGAGGAGTGAGCCATGACTTCCAGGTGTCTGAGGATGGGCGCCTGATCATCCATGAGGAGGAGGAGGAGGAGATGGACGATGATGAAGCCAAAGGTACTGCCTGGGCTGGCAGGGGCTACGCTAGACTTGCTCTGGTACTCTGAATGGTTTTTTTCCTGCCACATGGATGTGGGAGCTTGGGGAGGGATGTGGGTAGAAGCAGCAAGGGTTGGTGTGGCCTTGTGTCACACCAATGGCTCTCTTCTGGGCCACTGCCAGCTAGGGGAGAGACCCTCCTCTGTCACCAGGAGGGGGCTGGAAGGGGACATGGCCACCAGTGCCAGTTCAGCAGCGACACCCTGCTCCTGCATCCTGTTCTGGGGGCTGGCACAGTACCAGAGCTCTCCTGCACCCAGATCGTGCACTGAACCTTTTGTCCTATGCCATAGGAATGGATGAGGAGATGGCAGATGTGCTGCAAGATGTGGGTCTCCGCAGTGTGAGTATGGGGCTCATGGTCCTGAGGAGATCCTGGGGGAACTTGGCTGTTCCAAACTGTGCCACAGCAGCTCTGCCCGAGAGGCCACTGGGGACACTGGGCATGTGCCATCTGCTTGAAGGGCTGTGGGAGGCTGGCAGGGGGCAAGGGATGTGCATAGGCAGTCTGGAAGTTCTCTGGGACCCCATGGGAGGAAGCAGGAGATTAGGGGCCTATGGGAGGGCAGCACTGTAAGAACAAGCCAGGTGCAGGGTCCCTGCTGCCTTCTTCTGCAGAAGAAAAGCCAGAAGCGTCGGTTCAGAGAGGAGCCAGATGATGAGGAACCCGAGATTGGGACCTACCCTCAGTACAGAGGTAAGTCCTCCACTCATGCCCAGTCTGGGGCTCCCCATGGAACCAGAACCATGTAACCATCCTGCTGGGCTGCTCCAGGGCAGCAGGAGCAGAGATCTTTGGGTATGGGAAATGGTCCCTGCTGTCCTCACAACCTAGAGCTGGAGGCAAAACCAGGAACAGCTTCCCCAGCCCTGGTGCATTCTCTCATTCTCTGGTGCTCTCTCAGAAGAGCCTGGTGCAGGCTCTTCTCTCTGATGTCCAATGACAGGACAAGGGGCAATGGGTGCAAGCTGGAACATAGGAGGTTCCATGTGAACATGAGGAAAAACTTTTACTGTGAGGGTTACAGAGCACTGGACCAGGCTGCCCAGAGAGGTTGTGGAGTCTCCTTCTCTGGAGACATTCAAAACCAACCTGGATGTGTTCCTGTGTGACCTACTCTAGGTGATCCTGCTCTGGCAGGGGGGTTGGACTGGATGATCTTTCGAGGTCCCTTCCAACTCCTGAGATTCTGTGATTCTAGCATAGGAAATGGGAACGGGGAGCCCTGGCACCCCTTTTCAACACACATTCTCTGTTTTCCAGCTGGAGGTTCTGGGATCCATCGTCAGCTGAACAAGGAGCCAGCCTTTGGAGCAGAGTACAGATCCAAGGTGAGAGACGTGGGGGGTTGCAGGGTTTGGGTGGGAGACACCTGGGGTTCTGCTGGGGCAGGATTGCTGCTGACCTGCGGGACAGGAAGCACTGGATGTTTGCTTGGGGTCTGGTACAGCAGTGCCAAGGCTCAGGGGCTTAAATCTCTGCTCCAGGAGATGCAAAACATTTGGTGCCTGTGAGCATTTCCAGCCCATCTTGGGCTTGGAGTCCATGTCCTGCCCTTGCTGTGGCCCATTCCTGCTCACTGCTCAAAGCAGGTATCTGTAGCATCACCTGCGTGGGAAATCAACTCCAAGGGCCATGTGCTCAGCTGGCATCCTACTACAACATCGTCTTCGGGGTGGCTGGGAGCCAGGGTTGCACCAGAACAGGACATGTGCATCTGCCCTGGTGCTGCATCTTCTCCCGTGTCACTGTCTCCCACAGACAGGCAAAGGTGATGTGAAGAAGAAGGGCCAGCTCGACCCCTATGCCTACATCCCCCTGAACAGAGCTAAACTCAACAGAAGGTGAGACGTGCTGGGAAGGGCACAGGGTGGGGAATGGGGCCAAAACACGGGTAGGATCCTGCTGTTTGTTGTTATGAGTTTCCGTGGGTATGGGGACTCCCTGTCAGCCTCTGCACTGCTCCTTGCAGAGCTTGGAGTGCCCCTGTGTATTGTCTGTGCCCAGTGCCTGCACTAACCCAGCCTCCTGCTCCTTTCTTCCTCCAGGAAGCGGACGAAAATGCAGGGCCAGTTCAAGGGCCTGATGAAGGGAGCCCAGCGCGGGGCCAAGGCTGGCCGCAGGAACCGTCTGAAGGCCCAGCGCCCCTGAGGAGCCTCAGGTGCTCTCGCTTTACCTGCCCAAGGACAGACAACACTCTGTGGCCTCTGGGCACCAGGGGATGGGGACTTTGTGTGTGGAGCAGAGGGGACCTTTCTGCAAAAGATGGCCTGCATCTGTTTGAGACTCGCTGGGAAGATACCCTGTTGTGTTACAGACTCTTGGCCCAAGCCCTCCACTCATGTGCCTGGAGGAAGGTGCTGGGTGCCTGGTACAGGGGTGGGGGGGGTGTGTGTGTGTGTTTGTGTGTGTGTGAGAGCAAATAATGTGTAATTAATTCTCTGTATTGATAAATATCCACTGTTCCTACACAGCCTGCAAACCTCTGTGCCTTGCCCTTTCCCTTACCTGTGAGAGCTGAGAAAAGCACTTTGCTCTGGCCACCTCCTGCCAGCTAGACCTGAGCAGAGCAAATAATCCTGCACCTTTCTAGCTGCCCAGCCATCTCAGGTTGGCCTGAGCATGTTTTTGCCCAGTGACTTCTGCACTGAGCCCAAAAGATGGTGTTTGGCCAAAGCATGCAGAAGAGAATGGAGCTGAGGGTAGTGAATACAGGTCCCATAGCTCACAGTGCAAAGAATGGGTATTTGTGAATGTAACTGGCTTTCACTTTATCTTCTGTGTTAAAAAGCTTTTAGTCAGTTGTCATTTCTTACTATGGTAGCTTAAATGCTAGAATTGCAACGCTTCTCAGTCCCTTAATAAGCTAAAGCAATTGTGCTTGTTCAGCCTTTTTATTGCAAGCTTCTTTCTGGAGGCTGCAAATCCAGTTTTGTGGCTCTCTCGTGTGCTTTTTGTTTTTTGTCCCCTTCCTGCTTCCCCACCCAGGGCTCTCACTTGGACCCTTGAGTCCCAGGGCCGTGTTGAGCTGCTGCTGCTCTAATCCTGCCAGAAGGGAGCCCGCAGCCTGGCTTATAGGACAGGCATCTCCAGCAGCACCTCCCAACCATGTTTGGTCAGCAGGAGCTACATGCATCTTCCTCAGCTGTCTTCTGCCTTGGCCTGATGCTCTCCCTCCCCTGAGAGCAGGACAGGAGGGAAACGCAGCAGTCGCCTTCTGAGCTGCCAACACCTGTAACGTGGCTCCAGGCTGACCAAAGCTATTGTGTCTTCCTGCTTCTCTCCTTGGAGACAGAGCCTGGAGAAGGCTGTAGCTAATTTGTTTAAAGGTCCAGATTACTCACTGTATTGTTCTTCATTTGCATGTTGTTGCTTAAATTAGTGCATGCCTGCATGGAACAGAAGAGTTTCATTAGCACAGAGGATGGTGTTCGCCTGAGCCGGTGTCCAGAGAACAGATTCTTCTGCAACAACATCTTGTTAATCAGCTAATTAATCATGTAACGCAATAGAAACCCTTGGAGAGGAGATGTCATCCTGCCCGGGAAGGCTGGCTGTGAGTCAAGCCTGCTCCCCACCAGCAGCTGTCCTTGGCAGGGAGCAGAGCTGCATCTTGGGGGCCCACAGGAGCCTGAGCACACCTCTCTGCTGTAGGGCAAGGTGAGGGGTGATGTGGAGTCCTGCCTCCTGCAGATATCAGCTACAAATGTTTTGTGGTTACCTGCAGGGAAGCGCAAGACAGGCACCTGGGGCAATGCCTGGCTTTTGTTGCTCAAGTTGGGAGGTGGTTGGAGGCTATTTCTTCACCCAGCGTGCCGTTAAACCACGCAACTCCTTTCTGCAGGCCACAGCAGACACTGACAACGTCCCCGTGTTCAGCTATGCTTGTGCAGGGAACTGTCACAAAGTGCTCTTTATCTTGCAGGCACCAGCTGCAAAGCAGGTGGTCTCTGAGTTGCAGGCTGTAGCCATACCAGGCAGGCTTGAGGAGAGGCTGGCGGGACTAAGGTGCTGCCTCCAGCACTGGCTGGGTGGCCCCTGGACTGTCTGAGACAGTTGCAGATGCCCCCATTGAGTTTCAAGGCTTAAAATGAGAAGGAAAACATCATTGTTTCCTTACCCTAGGAGATAGCTGCTCGAGGTGTGTCCACCGCGGCATGCTGCTGAGGGACAGACCTGTGCCCACGCAGCATTCAGCTGGACCACCACCTCGTCTCGGCACACTGCATCGCCTCTGGGGTTCCCCACAAGCACACCCCAGTCTCCCTAGTGCAAAGTCAGGATTCGGCATACGCTGAAGTGCAGGGATGGGAAAACCCTTCTGGGAGCAGCAGTATAAGAGGAACGTTGGTGTTTATGCTGAAATGATTTGCAGTAAGATAATTAAGTGTTGAGGTTTCAAATGCCAAGGGACCACTCCAGCTGAAATCTAGTCAATTTAAAAAATGTCAGATTAATTCCTGGTCTCCTCAGCACTCTAATCTACAGTTTCACTTACTGTTTCTAAAAAGTTATCTTCCTTTTTTCATTGCTACCTGAAAGTTCTGTGCAAACCCAGGCACAGTAAGAGTGCAGGGATGCAGGGACAGTGCAGGTGCTTCTACGCATGAAAGAAAAAAACAAACAGGAAACAAATTTAAAAACCTGCTTTTCGAGTGTCTCCCTGAGGGTGAGCAAAGATAAAAAATACTCAAGCTGAGCTGTGAGTTGGTGTTATGGTGTAACTTGCACTTCTGGGACCACTTTGTGTGGTCTCTGCAGGCTCACGCAGACCCTGTTGCGTTGGTTATACATAAGCCACATTTCAAAAGTTCCCTTGAAATAAAATGGCTGCAACTTGTATTTTTCTACGGACTGCTAAGGCTTAGGGCGTCAGATGTGCACGAGATTCTGCAAGACAGTGCCACAAGAACTTCCACAGCTTCTTCTGGGTGCTGCGCACAGGCCCACAGCTCACAGGTGCTGGTCAGGCAGGCGTGAGCCGTTCTCCTCTTCCCTGCCCGACACAAGCACGGTCAAAACGGCACAGGCACCTTCCTCCCTCTT
>NW_010156731.1:0-3933 GCF_000695765.1 Mesitornis unicolor
CTCCTCACATTCTGGGATTCTGTGAAAAACATCTCAAACACTAGTAAGAAAATGAATACTAGTATCTCATAACAAAAACTATTGCACACATCTATAATTATAATGATAACAATAACAGCAAAAGCAATAACAACTATCCTTATCCTTATCCTTATCCTTGTCTCTTCAGGTCTACATTCTCTCACCAGGCCGTACAGATTTTCCTCAGCACTTGCAAATATCACATAAAAAGGGCAAAAAGAAGCAGTATAAGGAAACACAAACATTGGACCATTTAATTTTGGAGGATTTGTAGGATTCCAGTTGATTTAATCCTTGTCTCTTTGGACTGACAATACCTAAGTATTTCAGCATGACTTTCAATACTCTCCGTTAATGAATGACAGCAGATATTTCACTTGATTTTCTCCCATTAGATAATACATTTTCAGAAGTTTTTTTTCATCAGGCTTCTTTCCCTGTAGAGAAGGAAACGTCGTTTGGGTGATGGCTCACAGCTGTGTTATGAAGCAGGAGCTATGAACCCCTCTTTTGTCCAAAACTGCCCAGCAACGAGTCATTTTGGGGAAGAATATGGGAAATTCTCAGTTTACAAGGATAATATTCCCCCCCTTCCTGCCAATCTGCAGTTCAGGGAGCTCCTGGGGCAGAGCCGCTGTGCGTAGGTTGGTGTTTAATGACGATTTCCAGGCTCATTGAACTGTCCATGGGTTATTACAGTCAGTTTTTGAACCCATCTCGAGTGTTGGCAATCACAGCATCCCATGGCCATAAATCGCAGAGTACAAACATCTACCTTCCAAAAAAATACTTCCTCCTCTTTGTCTTAAACCAGCTGCCCATTCATTTTATGGCATCCAGCCCTGTAACAAACCATGAACGACCGCTCTCCACCTCCTCTCCCACACTTGCCATGCTTTAACTGCTATTTGCCACAGCCCTGATTCAGCTCCCTCTTTTTCTAAGCTGAAAAATGTAAATACTTTTCATAGAAGTTGAAGATCTTTATTGTCCACTGCAGGTTTTTTTGGTTCACAGTACATATTCAGAAGTCAAAGGGAATGCAACCATTAAACAAGGTGTGAGTACGTATTACAAGAGCAAGGAGAGATACACACACACACATATATACATGAATAAGCCCTGTACTCCAACCTTATCTCATTAGTTAGTAATAAACTGAATTTCCTTTTGTTAACTGTATGAATTTTCACACCATAGGTCTTGCAGTATACCAGTTACACATAGGATAGAAACAGACATTTTTATAGGTTAAATGAATTTCAGGAATTGTCAGTTAAGTCCTGTATAAGTCACATAATCTGTGAGCACTGACAGATAAATAATAAAGAGTTTCAGAGGGAAGCCTGTAGCTTATTACCTTCATTCTGACACCTCTAAGGCGACGCGTGGATTATGCAGGAGTTGACACAAACAGAAATTAATTACCTACCTGAAAGATTTACACCTGCGTATAAACAAAATAAGAACAGAAATGAAACATTTGCAAACTCAGATCTTCAACTCCAAGTGTCAGCCTGGAGCAAAATTTTTATCAGAGCTCCAGTATTAAATCCCCCAAACACGGAAAGGTTCAAAGAGAAAATCCTTCGAGAGTCTTCATCATTACTGCACTGAAAACCAGAGGTTAGCAAAAAGCCTTTGCTGTGTGGTGATGGAAGGAGGAAAAATAGGGAAAAGAAATGCAGGACGGGCTGCATCGATCAACTTTAAAATACCATTAAATAAAAATATGGACAGAAAGGTCAGGACAAGTTAATTGGTGGAGAATCTACAAAGTGAGCTGGATCGGCAAATTTAAGTGCAAGCTGCAGAATTCTATGAAACTAAATTACCCAGCAAGGGGAAGGCTATCCCTTCCACAATGCCAAGCAAATAAATGGGAAGCAATAAACTTTATTGCAGGAAAAAAAGAAGTTCAAGAGTCTTTTGAAATAAGAGAACTTGCTCGCTGCAATTCTGTGCTCTCACTTATCTGCCATGAATGGGCTCCAGTGACTGAAAAGCAGCAGCAGGGACAGAATCACAGAGATAACATTCTCAAAGAGTCCTCAGCTGATGTTTAATCATTTGTATCATCAGTATTAAAGGGCTCCTGCTTTAGCAAAACCTGCTCAGTGTTTTCAAGAAGTGTCTTTATACACTACCAGAGAAACTCTGTAATATCCATGAAGTGGATGCAGCAGTAGAAGGGAACAGAGCTGAGAACAACAGGGACATGTCCCTAAAAAAACATCATTACCTGGTGAACAGAAACCTCACAGCGTGCATTTGGTCACTGCCTCTGATGGAACAGAATTTCATCTTTTAAAATAATTATATTGATACATGCAGCTACAAGTGCTACATACGTATTAGAAGGTCACTGAATATACATTACATGGTATTTGCCTGCACTACAGGTATAAATCTGTAACTTAGCTATGTGCTCTTCATAAAAATTAAATAGACCATTTGACCACAGCAACTAATTAGAGTCTGTAAAAGGTGCTCGTGTTGGTTTAGCAAAATAAATCAGTCGCTGAGATAAATCATGCAGGGGAAAGGTGCTTGTATTGGTTTAACAAAATAAATCAGTCGCTGAGATAAACCATGGAGAGGTAAAAAGAAGCATTTTAGAACAGACCATGTAGTTCAGCAGAAGAAAGACTAAAAGCCAAATTCTTTGAATGCACACCAAGACAGAGCACACCGAAAACAAGAGGCACCACTTTCCCCCGGCCCTGCCTTCCTCCCTCCATCCTCTCCCCAAATCCTTGGTTGCTTAAGCACCGGTCATCCCATCAGAGACACAAGCAGGGTACCAATTTGGATAATTATCATCATATTTGTGATATTACCTATGCATATTCCTTCAGTCCATAAATATTTACCACGCATGTGCTCCAGTCTGGCCTTTTCTGTTGAAGCCTGAGGGTTTGGTTCCCCAAAAATTGTTAAGGTGACAGAGCAGCACCCACGTGCCGTCGGTGATGTTATGTTATAACGCACAGGCGTTGTCCAGTGGATTTCGGGTGCTTCCCTCGTCTGCAACACAGTCACAGAGAACAGAAAAGGGGAGATGATTTCCTCTGTCACCAAATTCCTGCAAGACAGAAAGAACGAGAAATTGCATTAAGGTTGGGTGAAGTTGCATTAAGTTTGGGTGATAACTGCAGCCAGATTTCTCCAGCATTGTGGTTTGTGGGGTTTTTTCCCTTAAAACTCCTTCCACCAACATATCAGGACAAGGTTTTTAATGCAAAACAAGATTAAAGGTTAAACACAACAACAAAATCCTGCAGGAAATGTGTACATGATGAATGACCCTCAAATCCCTGCAGTCACAGGGAGCATTGCCGATCCGGTCAGATCTGTTGATGTACCAAAGGGTGCAAGAAGAGGCTCCAACTCAAACACCTGAGAGCACTACGCTAATTTGCAATTATTATTATTATCTGTATGTCACTTCCTGCACTTGTCGCACCGGCGCGAATTACCTCTTTGATGTGCGCAGCTTTACGTCTGGCCATGCACCACCACCCCACTCGCCTCACCCTGTAATTCCACCCCGAGAAATGAGTGCGTCTGGGCCTGACCTTTCATTTGAACTATTTATTACAGCCTCAAAGAGTGGGTTGCAGGTTGGAAATACAGCCGGGTGATTTCAAGGATGTAGTTAGGAAAATGTTTGTGACAGACCCAACCAGGCAGATCTCAACCACAGGCCTGGGGACAGAGCAAAAAGAGTTTCCTCCACCGCTGCGCTAATCACAGGCACAAGGAAGTGGCCAAACATCCACATTGCTGTGGTTTTGTGTCTGGATTTTCTGAACTGCTATTTTTCTTCTGCGTGAGACATGGTAGAAGTGTGGGATTTGCATGGTGAATGGGCGATGATTACCCCAGAGCAAGGAAAGCACACACAGAATC
>NW_010156732.1:0-17613 GCF_000695765.1 Mesitornis unicolor
TCGGCCATCCAGCCAGTTTTTGACCCAGCACGAAGCAGCCCCAGTTTGCAGAGCTTTCCAGCTGGGATCAGAGCAGAGCACAGAAAGAAGCGGTTTTGCAGCACAGGTCTGTTCTCATGCACAGGAGCCACATCCAGCCAAGCCACGTGCTCCTGCAATGATCTGTGCTCAGGACAGACGACAAGTCTCTCCATGGACATAAAACCAGCACACTAAAATAAATAACAATCCATTCAAGCCTGCAGACTGTGAATGCAGTTAAAGGAATAAATTGCTCCCAGCACCCTGTGCCCTCCTGGCCCCAGCCCACAAGCATATTTTGTGCAAATGCCTGCAGGTCAGAGACTGGTTTGCCCTACCTCACCTGCTGCATCCCAAAATACCAGTCCCCTCAGGTGAAAATCACAGAGCTGGATTAACTATGGTAATCAGCTCCACACATTTCCCCTACCAAATCCAGGCTCCTGTTGCCTACAGAGCCCGGCTCAGTGCCAAGACAGCCCTATCTGGCAGGCTGCTCCAGACCGGACTGCTGCTGGCTTTGCAGCTAGCCACTTCCAGCCCCAGAAAGTCCATGTAGGTGCTGTATTGCTGCAGGAGATAATGCTGCTGGGAAGCTGCTTTACACTACAAGGAGCACTTGCATACAAAAAGACTTACAGAAAGCTGGTATAAGGAAGCTACTTATTGCTGCAGCTCCAACCTAGTAGAAGCATGACTTGTGCCACAGCACACATCTGGTAAGACCTGGCAGTGTAAGGTTTATTTTTTACCTCCCTCTGGTCCTTGATTTACCCTGCATGGGAGGATTTGAACACTCCAGAGAGCCTGCAAAATGCTTGGCAGAAGAGTGCAAAAAAAGGGCAAAACATTTAGCAAAGATGAAACATGCATGCGTTCTCTGCACTGTTTGCTGCTCCTGTGTCCTAGAGGGCAGGAGGCGGCTGGCCAGGGCTGCAGGAAGGGCTGCAAGGAGACGAGAAAAGTGAAGGAGCCTGCTGGGGCGGCCACACAAGCAGCTCCCTCTCCCACCTCTGCAGTGCCAGGGGGAACTGCAGGCAGGACAGGCAGGGGACTGGGGGATGAGCAGCAGAGGTCTGGGAAAAGCATCGCCTCATCTTGCTCAGCCTGCAGCTGTGACCTGCCCACCACAGGGGCATTACCCTCCTTGCCCCCCTCAGCCCAGGGACCTGGCAGGTAGATGCAGCTTGTTTCTGGCCTTCCACCATGGGAACGAATGGCCTTGGCCAGTGTAGAGGCTCCTGCTGGGGATGGGAAGGACAACAGGGCCAACTGCACTCAAGGATTTTGGCGCGCACTTCCCAGCATTGCTAGCAGGGGCACAGCCGCAGCGATGGGAATGTGTCGGCAGAAGTCTGGTGTCAGCAAAGCTGCATGAAGTGAAAGGCAGCAGGAGCCTCTCCTCCAGCCCAAACCATGTCCCATTAGCTTGTCCTGGTTCCTGTTTCCACACTTAACACATTATTCCCTGCCTCATATCCTGGTGCCTTGGGAAGCAGCTGGTGGGTGCAAACACTCTCATACCTTCCAAATCAGGGAGCTGCCACACAAAGAAAGGGGAGCAAAACCCAAACACTCCTTCACCAGCTGCCTGGATGCTTGGCTCTGGGAGATCAAAGCCTTGCCAGGGAGCAGCTTGCCATGGGAGCTTGTCTGGGAAGGTTTGATGAAGCAGGGGGAAAGACATTTAGCCCAATTTCCTCAGGAAGTGAGACTGGTTGAGTCACAACTATTAGTCACAGTGCCTAATGAATTCTGAGCCCTTTGGCCAATTTCAGACAAAATTGGCTGAAAGGGGAGTCCTTGAGGTATCACGTCCCCAGGAGCTTTTTGAGGCAGCAGCCCCAGCTGCAGAGCCTGCTCTGAAGGAGGATGCGGGAACCCACCTCACCAATCCCACTGCTCGCAGGACTCCCGGCTGCAGCCTTACTGATACGACCTAAATTGGGAATCCCTAACGGGAGGCTCCTTCAAGTGACATATGCTAAATTTCCTCCACAGTGCATCCCCAGGGAATGGAGAGGCCAGGATGGGCCACGTCTTGCCAGAGGGACAGTCGGCAGGAGCAGCCTCTGTGCCCAGCAAGGAGCTTGCTCTGCTCCAGCCCACAGTTTGCTGATTTATGTTTAAAACACAGACAATTAAATTACATGGGAGCTGATGCTGCTTAATGCATAAAGGCACTGAAATGCCAGGCCTCATCGGGTTGCCATGTAAATCACCATGGTTAAGTGGGTAACAAAGCACAAATAGCAGGGGCTGAGCATGCGTCACCCAAAACTCCCCGCTGGCAGCACAGCCCACAGGTGTTTCACAAGGATGAGCAGGGCTGAAGGGGAGCAGCCTCACTGGACTGTGGCTGGCGGGCTGGCACAGGGGGCTTGACCCCTCCTCGGGGTGTATTTTGGGAATTACGCCCAAAACCAGAACACACAGAAGGGAAGACTAGACTCCAGCAATTTACAAACCAAGCAGTTCAGGTTCCAGTGAATTAAAATCAATACAAATAAAGGAATAATAAGAGATGCTGCGAGGATGGATGGGAAAGAAATAGCTAAGCATCCTGCTGGGAAAATAACATAAATCCTGCTGAGCTCCAGGCAGTTTGCTGCAGAGCAGGTCTAGGGTGCTGTCCTGCTCCCCACTCGCGCCAGCCATGTCACCTTGCCCTGCCCCGACACCGGGGCTTGGATGGTGGAATGCTGAGCCAGCTCGAGCAGCTGAACCAGCAGAGAAACTAAACCTGCAAAATCCAGCCCTGTGCAGCTGACAGAGCACAGGAGAGGAGGTCTTCTTGTGATGAAACAGCTTTCCTGTCACAGGTCATGGAAGAGGAGCTGAGTGCAGGGGATGAAGGCGAGGGAGACCAGGGGAGCAGCTCCTCTCAGTAGGAGTGAGGGAACATATGAAGCTTTGGGGATTTCACAGGAAGCATTGGCACTGCCAAAGGGCACCCATTTCTGTGAGAGCTCCATAATTCAAACAAGCAGCCCTTGCAAGCCAATTAGCAGCAAATGTGACAGATCTGGATTTTATTTCTGTAGCATCTAGCAACCAAAACCAGAGTTCTGCCCCATCTAACAGAGATGCAGTTGCTGGAACCTCAGCCTGCTCTGTGTCAGCACATCCCCATGGGCATCGGGTCCTTTACAGCACTGCAGGCTGTGGCAAAAAGAACACGCTGCAAATTACCACCAGTGCCACGATGACATTCCTGATCTGTCCTTGGGCATATGAAATTATTAGGTAGCAATTTTAAGCTGAAACAAAAGAAAGCCCTTTTCCACACAGGCCACAATTACATGGTTTAGTTGTTTTACCAGATGCTGCAGTAACCGAGAGCACAATCTGCTTCGAAAGAGACCAGACGTATAAACAGGGGAGCAGGTCAGCTGGCTACCAAGTCTGGCAGCCTGGCTGCCATCCCTGGCACGGTGCATCCCTGTGGCCCTTGCTGCTGGAAGCCGGCAGGCTCTGTCATGGGAGATCCCAGCCCTGGCTTCTGAGCCCTTCTACCCAGTGTCTGCCGCTGGCCAGCGTCAGAGGCTGAGCACAGAGCTGAGTCCTGAGCTGGGCTAGCACTGCCACCCGCATGCTCTGCTCATAGGTGGGAAGGTGCTAAAGAGCAAACCTGGAGCCAACAGGAGCCTGCAAGTGATCCAGCTGTGCGCTGCAAGACAAGCATTTAAGTGATGATTTAGATCCAGGCATCATTGAAGCCCTCCTGGTTGGTGGTGGCTACCTGCAGAGGATATCAAGCTTTTTTTTGAAAGCAGTATAATGTGCAACAAGTCAGCCCGTCCTCATAGTTCGGATCATAGGCTCAACTGGGACACTGTGGCAGACCCCAAGGATGAATTTTACGTGCCTTGGCCAGACTGGCACTGCTGGCCACTGAGGGCTGGAACTGCCCCCCAGAGCAGAACAGAGCAGAAGCCTATCCCTAACAACACTGGCTGGGCACCCCTCCTTGTGTTGCAGGCAGGAAAGCTTGGCCAGTCATGGCATTCACGCCAGTGTCCCCCACAAACTCCTCCACACATGAGAACAAGTACTCCATCCTATTTGCCACTAATTTAAGTCCAACGTGCTGCCTCTGTCCACGCTGAGAGCTGCTCAGAAGCAAAAGCTGTTGGATTAATCACTGCCACTCACTGGCATGGTTCACACACACAGCAGCCCAGCAGGAGTAGTACTGAGCTTTGTCATCGCAGAAGTACTTTTCAAATATACATATAACAAACCTAACATCAAAGATCCTGAAAGAGAAACTTCTTTCAGATGATATCCCAGGCTCAGCCTCTACAGAGCACAAACAGAAGGGATGAATGATGCTGGAAACAACAAAGAGAAGTAAATTGTCTCCTCTGGATGAACTCAAGCTTAAAATCTGAAAAGGGAACTTTTCTTGCTTTTGTCTCCGCTGAAAATTCACCTCCTGCCTGCAAAATACGTGGCTGTTCGGGAGGCAAGAGGCAGCCAGAGGTCTGGGCTGGAGCCTGGTCAAGCTCCACTTACATACCCCCAGCTCACCAGGGAAACTTTTGCTTTGATGGCCCTATTCAAATCTCCATCATATTAATGTACATGTTAATTAGTAACAATAGGTCATGCATCTGAGGTGCCTTTTATTCAACCACCAAAACAACTCTGCTGATACTCCTCCACACCTTGCAGCACTGAGGGACGCAAGGGTCTCATCTCTCCCTTTGAGATGATTAAACAGAGGAAGCAGAATCTGGTCTGCAAACATGCTCATGACACTGGGCTGAAATGGGTTTTGCAGGGCGGCCCTCAGACACACATGGATGGCTCCTACAAAGAAATGCCTGGTATCCTGCTGGAGCAGCTTTAGCTTCAAACCCCCGCTGCAAACCACTTGTGCTGCAGTCCCTAAGGTGGCCAATGTGGCATGGCCTCATCAGCCACCATCTCCCCAGGGCAGCAGGAGGACAGGCAGCACCCTTCTCAGAAAGGCAGTCATGAGCCTAGGCTGGGAAACGCAGAGCAACACTCAACCACTCTGTGTCACTTAAGGAGAGGCATCCCCAGCCATTATATAAATTGCTGATTCGCCATTTAACAAGTTAGCATTAATATTTATTGCAGCATGTTCACAATTGTAAAGATCTTCATTTAAAATGTTTTGTGCCTCACACCCTGTCAGCAGGGAAAGCACTATAAGGCAGAAAGCAGGCTTGCAGGCTCTAATGCAAAGTGATGGCTCCAACTTCAGAAGGAAAACCTATTTCCAGCAGGAACAGCTGCTCCCAGCATGGAAAGCGGGCACCTAGTTGAGAAGGCTAGAAGCAGATGGAATGGGAAAGTTTCTCCCGCTCTCATCGCAGAGCCACAGTGAGCGAGGTTCACCACCTCGCCAGATTGCCTGCTGGGTGGTGCTGCCAGCCCAGCCTGCATCCCCACACTTTCGTCTCTTCTTCCTCTGAAGCAGGCGGGGAGGAAAAAGCACTTCTAATTGTTCGGTGCAGCAAGAGCAAACCCAATTTAGATCTGGTGCCAGAAGCCATGCCGCTGGTGGTGATGCGGCTCCTCATCTCTGGCGGGCCCACAAAGCTGCAGCCAGTCTGGCGAGGAGAGGTGTGCATGTCTCTGCATTGCCGACACCGGAGAGGTGAGAACCATCTGCATGCCGGGAGGAGGAAGAAGGAGAGGTTGAGCTGAAGCAGGAAAAGGAAAGGTGAGAGGACTGCAAAGCAAAATAAAGATGAAGGTGGAAAAGTGAGAAGAACTTAATGCTAAGATCTGTTAAACCTCCCTCTTGCGAAGCCCTATGCAGTTGCTTAACTTTGCAGGCTGTGAGTAATCCAATTAAAGTTGTTAAATCCTGCCGAGACTTAAATTCAGGAGAATTAACGATAGTGCGCAAAGTTAAGCACACGCTTACTGGGTGAAATAGTGTGAAAAAGACTCCTTAGAAGAGGAAGCGTCGTGACTTGGAACTTTTAGAAGTGGAAAAAAGCACCATCAAATATATCAAGAAATAATCTTGCATTGGGTTGGAGGAAGCGTTTGATGTAACCTAAAAGTCTCTTCCATCTCCGACTCCTATTAGTCTGTGACAAGACTTAAAAGGTCATCCAGTCCACCCCTTTGCTAATGCAGGATTATTTCCCACAGCACAGTGCCTCTTACTTTGTCCAGTCCAGTTTTAAATGAAAAGCCTTGCAAAATTTCCTCTTCCCAACAACCATTATCCTCCCAATTCTAATGTGTTTCTTTTTGTCAATAGTTCTGTCAGTACAATGAAATCCTCACTGTGCTAAATTGCTAAAAAAGATCTAAAAGTCGAATCTTCTTCTAATATGACATGAAAGTGCTAGTATAAAAATAGGATTGTATTAGCGATTCTCCGCTGTATTGTATTAACATCCTATTTCACTTAAGAGAGGCAGGACTGAATTAACTGCGGATTCTTCCAGCCACTACTCTTACAAATCTGTGTATTTGGGGTTCAGAGCTGCATGACTTCCCATTAAAGCAATATAACAAAAACCTATGCAGCATGCAAAATGCTGAGGCAGGGGTTTAGGGCACGTGCCAAGGATGGAGCCAAACTCTGTTCTTCTTTGCATCCAGTGAAAGCCCACACACTCTGCCAAGATGCTGGGCATGTGGGAAGAGGTGTGGGAAGGCAAGCAGGCAGAACTTGAGGCCCGAGGGGTAGAAAAAAGGACAAGCAAGAGCCTAAGAAAAAGTGAGATTTACAACGTCCTTCGTGGAAGTGTGGCGTGGAGGTGGGATGGGTACGGGAGTCCTATTTCTCCCATTCAAGTGCCAGGGTTCTAGGGCAGCTCAGGTGAGAAGAGGAAAGAGCTGGTGGCAGAGACTGAGCAACTTCAATACAATGAAAATGGTCATTTGTGGCCAATTTTGAAGGCATGTCAAGACATTCAGGTGCTAGGAGGAGGCATGATGCTCACAGCATACTACAAGGAACGAAGCTCCTGGCATCCTTCAGAGAACAGCTAGGGATGGGGAGAAGCAGTGGAGGGGTCTGGGACTGCTACTGAGCCAGCACCTCAGCCAGGAGCTGGGACAGATAGCATCTGAGCAGGCAGAAAACAGAGGTGATGCTCTGAGCACTCTCAACCACTGCCAGCATGGCCCAAACCCCAGCTTGGTGTTGGTTTTGTGGTTCCTTAGCACCAGGCACAAGTGTTTTCCAACAGCACTGTGGCTTTGAACAAGCTTTTGAACTAGAAACTTTGCACAACCCATCCCTACTAAGACTCAGAGTTTAAGACGTTTTTGCATTATATTGTAATAAAACCCAACACTAATGTAGTCCCCATTTTTTTCCTAAAAACCAAGTCTGTATGCTTTGAAGGCCTCTGAGCTTCAGCAAAGCTGTCCATAGCGTCCCATTTACCAGGAATCTCAAAAAAACAATTTCGTCTTGCTTCATCCTGGTTCTGGTCGCTATTTCCAGCATGTTCTGCAGCCATGCCCTCCCCGGGATTTACAGGGGCTTATTTTCCCAACACATGGTCTGTCGTCGCTTATTTTTTTTTTCCTTTTCCTCTTTTTTTTTACTGCATAGCAGAAAGCTATTGAGCAGAAAGCCAGTGGGAAGCCACAGCTATTGTATCTCTGGTTTAGTTCCTTATCTGCTGAGGGGTCCTTCTGTGATTGTGTTGAGGAAGGACATGCAGACAGCGCCTTTTATCACCAGCACAGCATTTCTGGAATGAAAGGAGAGGCAGTGGGGATGCAGATGTGACGTTAAAGTATAAAAATCCACCATATGGTAAAGATCGCTTCAGCTACAGTCTGGTCAAGATGTTGACACTTTGGTTATGAAAAGCAATATGTATCTCTCTCTTGGTGGTTTCTGTTCTAATTAAATGTTTTGTATCAGGCAGAGAACTAATAACGAGCCAGGTTTTCCCTCGACAGAGGAATAGTAACAAATATGGAGTAATGTGAAAGTCGACTTGAAAATTACTATTCCCAAAGATGCAATAAATATAGAGATAAGACTTGCTTAGAGGACTCAAATGAGATAAATGCTAAAGGTGCTGCTGGTGGGAAGAGAGTCCAAGAGGAAAAGGCAAAAGCAAAAAAAAGTAGCATTTACAAAACACAGTCTGACCTGTCAACATTTCTGTTAACACCAAATACCTCCCGGACACCAGGCACCACTTCATCCTTCTGCAAAACCTCCTCCTTCCCACAGCTAAGCACAAGCAAAGAATGAGAAAAAAAGCATATCTGGTTGCAAACTATTGTGTATTCAAGCCGAAACAGCAAGACGTGCCTTTTTCAGTGCCTTTGAAAGGGATGAGATGCCCCAACATGTATGCATAGACACATGTATGGCGGCTGGGCATGCTGCAGGGAGCAGGCAGGGCTCAGGCACAACCTTGGCAGGCAGGGATGCGCTGGGGCTGTTGGGGGGATGTGCAAATGTGATTGCAACAGCACCAAGAGAAATCGAGGTGCGAAAACAACACAAAACCAGACAAGGCTGCTCCTCTGACCAACTGCATTCTGGAGGCACAGCGATTCCTGTCTAGCTCAAGCTAAAATAAACTTTGCACATCAAATATTTAATACCCCAAATTCTCTTTGCGAGGCTACACCCCGCAGCAGCACACCCCACACAGACAGGCTTCCATCCCGGATTGTCAAGCTGCGCCTCTCCCCACGCACCCGGCATCTTCCAGCACTTAATGCAAGTTAACAGCAGTGGCGATGACTTATTTAAGAGTAGATCAAGAAATATCCTAGCTCTCTTTGGAGACTTCAAAAGCAGCTGAATGCTACTGGTATCCTCCGATAAAAACACAGCTTTGCTGTACCGTCTGCCTCAGGGGAACCTGGTACCACCAGCAGCAGGGAGACGCAGCTGCTGTAGGGCCATCTTGGCAGAGGGGGGACCCTGCTGCCACCCAGCCCCAGCTCTGCAGCCGCTGGATCCACTGCAAATGGAGGGGAGCCAGCAGGACCCCACCCAGGGCCATATCCTGCCCACAGTTCTGGCAGGTGCTCAGGCTGCCCAGCCAGCCCTCATCACCTGCTGAGGAGGTGGGATGCAGTTGCTATGGCAACAAGAAGTGACACATAAATGGTTTTTTGCCCCCAGTGCGGGTGTGGGTGCTTGGGGATGCAGAGCCATGCCAGGGTTTGGAGGCCAGGACAAACGATGGAGAAAGGCTGGAGCAGGCAGCCAGAGCTCAGTTCTGAGCGCATCTCCTGCCTCATGCAGCCAGGTCAGCCATCACCACACTACACCCTCACACCTATAAGCACCTTCATGATGTTGGTGCTGAGCTGGAGGGGTACCTGGCAGGTGGGCTAGAGGCTTTCCACCAGAATTTAGGAGATTCCGGCCCTTGTCTCAATCACAAGCACAGGCAGGTGGGACTGAAACAGGAGAGCAGAAGCAACATGTCATAATAGAGACCTTGGGAACAACTCACTGGCCGAGGACACAAACGTCCTCCATCAACATGACATTTCCCACTGGGAACTGAGGAATCAAAGCCCCATGGCCAAAATCTCCATCCCAGGCTGAGGTTGATAGGAGATTTGATATTGATTCACTGGGTCCAGGATTTCATCCTGTGATTTAAACCTAAGTCCTCCAAAGAGAATAAGATCAATTTTACAGAGAATCAAATAGATAAAAGAACAGCCTTTGAGCCGGTGTGCAGCAGAGGCAGAGAGGGGAGTTTTTGGGTTTTTTTTCTTAAAAAAAAAAGTATTTTTCCTTATCAGGAAAGTAAAAAAAAAAAAGAAAATAAGGGAACCTGGAGAATGTTGCTTGCTCATTTTTCCTTTTCCAGTCAAAACAACCCCGCCTCTGTCGGCTCTCTTCACGGGCACCGAGGGAGCAGAGCAGTGAAGGGTTTCTCAAAGCAGGGCTGGGATGGAGCTGCTGTGGTGCCCATCCCTGAAGCCGCCTGCCCAGCTCCTCCACCCCACACTCAGCCCTTCCCCAGCGGCCCCAGCCTCGTGAAGCTGCCTCAGCACCACCATGGACAAATGACTCCAACATGCCAGGGCTCACATCTGCAAAGCCTGCACAAGTGATGGGAGATGCCGAAATATACCAGTGATGCAGCATCCGTCTGCACAGGCAGGAGAGCTGCACACAAAAAGGGCTGGGGAGCAAGAGCGAGGTGGGGAAGGCAGCAATTTGGGGCTGGAAAGGGGAAACCAGCTCTGCTACAGCAGGGGACCAGGGCCATGCTGGAGACCCCTGCTTCAGCTGCCTTCACTCTGAGGGGATGCAGGCTCCTACCAGGCAACCCCCATTCCTGGAAACCCTTGCACTGCGTCTCTCTTGGAGGTCTTACTATCGTAATTCCTTTTCCTTGCCTGTTATTTAACTGCAATCCAGAGACAATCTTTCTTGGGAAAAGCTTTTAAGCTTGACCAGTGATGGGGGTAATATTGTTTGCCACCTGTCTCTATTTTTAATCTGTATTAATGGGAAGTGCCACAGCAGGGTTTTCTACAGCAGTACCATGGTGGTGGTTTGTTGGGTTTGGTTTTTTTTAAATGCTGGGTTGCAACAACTACTCACACTGCAGCATGGCAGCTACCAACCATATCCCCGCAGAAACTGCCCAGACACCCCTGCCAACAGCATGACATCTACCCTAAACCCAGAGTTTGTCCCCAAAGAGCCATCCTTCCTGCCACAACCCATTTCAGTCACTGAGAGCCAGGAGCGGAGCAAAGCAAAGCTGTGTGGGGCTGAGCACTGCAGCAGAGGTAAGCTCTATAATTGTACACCTGCCTGTGTTTGTTCTCTGATGGCTCTTTGGGGACACTTGGTTACATCACGTTCAAAAGAAAAGGACAACAACACAAAACAAAAAACAGATGCAAGTTAAGCAAGTGGAAGGCCCACTGGGGCTGCCGTTGAAGTTGGACTCTGGTTTCTGCCCAAGGCAAGCGACAGCAGGCAACAGCATGGCAGGCAGTAGGTCCCTTGCCTTTCCCCACTCATACCACAACAGGGGAACAGAGTCCAGATCCGGGACCAACAGAGACACAGGATGGGCACCCCCATTCTCCCCTACCCACAGTACTCTGTGTTTGCAGAGCCCAGCTTAAAACTGAAATATATATTTTTGCTCTGTACTTTCAGGCCTTTGATCCTTTCAATTTATTTGTTCTTGTCTTTGTGAGCTTAACAGTCAAAGTGTATGATAACTCATTGCTTGTTAATCTAATTTGGCTCTAGTTAGATATTCCAGTTTAACATCAAATATAATATAAAATAATGTCCAGAAGAAATAGAAATGAGATCTGCATCTATGAACCAGTTCTGAACCTTGCCCAGTGAGGGCTGGCTGCTTTCTTTGCTAATTTATTCTCTCTCTGGCTTCACTGAGCTGGTCTTCATGGTTGAGCCCCTCGCCACAGCCCCTGGGAGTCTCTTCTAGGGATGCTGGGGAGCTCAGGGACCACAGCGTGGATTCAATCACACTCCCTCCCACTGCCCACCTCGGCCCTTCCTTGAACTGCTATTTGTGCAAGCCAGTGCTACCATCACTGCTGCTGGCTCAGCAGAGAAGACCCCACAGCTCTTTGGGGTGCACTGGCAGGGATAGAGGACAGCAAAAGCTGGCCAGGGAGCATGGCAGGGACAGGTCACCAACCTGACATTGCCAAGTCCCCCAACTCCCTTCAAGCAGGAGCCCACAGCCAGCACAGCCAGCTGACTGGCATTAGAAGGCATTAATTAAATCAGGAACAAGCCTGGTGCTTGCAGGGTTCAGGCAGGTTTGGGTGGGAGCTGGTCTAGGAGCCCTCCCTCCAGGTTTGAGTCCCATTTCTGCTGTCAGCCTGCCATACCAGCTGGCCAGTGAGTCTCACTGCAGCCCAGGCAGACCCACAGCGGCTGCCCTCCTTCCTCCCCCTCCCACCGCGGCAGTTCAGGGGTAGGTCACCAGGGCCACTCCCCCCAGACAGGGCCAGTTCTTACCTGGGAGATGAGCCCACTGTGCTGGCACAGCTCTGGCACTGGGTGCCCGGGGTTGTTTGCTGCACAGCTCACCACCTCCTCCAGCACTGCAAGTCCCCAAATAGAGCAAAATCTGGAAACACCCCAGCAAACCACCAGCCTCCCCTCCACAGCTTGTCTTTACCACCTCAGTGCCTCCTTTCATCCACCTGTCAAATGACTCACTAATGAGGGTGCAATCAGGCACCTGCTCTTGGTGCTGGGCTGGCTGCAAACCATTGCTGGAGGTCCCTGTTCTGTGCTGGAGCTGACCAGGACCCGCTGCATCGCTGCATCCTTTACCAGGGGGTTACAGTGGTGGGAGCCACAATCCAGGCATGCTTAACCCCAGCTGCCCCCGTTCTTGTGCCCCAGCCATGTGGGGTGATGCTTGAGTGTGCAGATCCTGCATCCTCCCACCCCATGTCACTTCCAGTTCCACCTTGATGTCACCTCGGCCGAGCCACTGGACAAGCAGAGGAGATCAGGGGAGGACATTTAACCCTGCTAACCACAAAGTGTGCGAATGCTCCATGCATAAGAGCAATCTGCGAACAGATCATTAATTCAGATGGCTCCTCACCATCTCCCCACAGCCTCTTAAGTGCCCCTCCTTGAAAACCTAGGGTAAAATTAGTGCCTCAGTGGAAAAAGCAGTGTGTGTTAGAGGTGTTTCCTACCCACTCGTGGCCCTCTTGGAGCTATGTTTCCCCCAAAGGTGAGGGACTGGCAGTGCAAAGGATCAGCACCATGGCTGGCTTCGTGGGGGTGAGGAGAGGGGCTCTGCTGCAGCCAGAGCCATGACGGGGCTCAGAGCCTGCCCACCCCAAGTGGGTCACCCATGGGGACAGTGGCAACAACCTCTCCTGGGGGCTGGGAAAGCTCTGCTGGGGTTTGGAGCCTCTCGGTTGGATAAGCCATGGGAAAAAGAAGAGGAAAGGGCTAGGGTGGCACTGAGAAGCCCACCCAAGCACCCGGCTGTGCCCTGGCGTCTCCAGGACCAGCACTTGGAGCCCGTCAAAGCCAACCCACTTAGGCATTGTTAACCAAACGCTTAACTTCCATTTTATTTAATAATTGCTTTAATACTAAAATGCATTAGATGCTCAAAACAGAGAAAAGAAAAAAACACATTTAGGTGGAAAACAAAGTTCTCATCAAATGAAATAAAAAACATATGGCAGGTATGCCATTTTGAAACAGAATCGTAATAATTTAATAAAGCTGCTTTATCATCTTCATAAAATAGACAGAATGGTGATTCTTTTTTTTTCCTTTTTCCATTTTGTTGTTTACAATGATTCAATCACTGTGAAAATGTACATAACATACATATCAGCATATACAACAATTTATTCTTCCTATACTCAGCAACGGAGACACCATGACGAGATGTACCGCGCTCAGTCTCACAGCTGGCAGCTGAGCAGTGACTGTGCTGCCGCCAGCTCTTACCACGTCGGGAAGTGGGTGTGAGACCCATGGCTCCTGCCTGCCGCCCCACAAGACTGCAAGGAGCCATGTGCTGCTGGAAACCAGTTTGCATTAGGCGCATTTGAAGGTTACGTCCCAGCTTAGACCAGCTGAACATCAGCTGATGCTAACAGAAGATCCATCTCAACAGCGCTTGCAGAGGGGTCGGCCGGGCTTCTTCTGGACGGGAACCGCAACTCACAGGTTGGACCAGAGATTACCCAGAGCTGCGAAAGCAGCTGTAGCAACAAGATCATCAATTTTTCCCAATGACAGACAAATGTATTTCTATTCATAATTAGATTCTTTTCCCCCAAGAATAATTTCAATATTTCATCAGACAGTGTGTTCTTTACAAAAGCAACTTGTTTCCTATTTGAAATTTAAAAACAAAAGGAATTAACTTCTGCACAACATGTGATCCACAGGCCACCTCCAGCTTCTCAACAAAAGGCAACTACCTCAGCAGAACAGTGCTCGGGGTGTGCTTTTCCAGCCCTTTTCAGTCATCCCCCCAGCTCTCCATCACACCTGCCAGCACAACCCTGCAGCCTCGAGAGTGGGACAGTCCAGGGGGTCCCCAGGGAGTGGGGAACGGTCCCTAAGCTGGCACAGGGTGGGTTCACCCCCCCTGGTCCCCAGCCCTGGAACTGCTCCAGATGGGGTCCTCATCACACTTGGTGGGAATTGTAGGCAGTTGATGCTCCTTGGATAAATAGGGCAGCAGAGCAAGCTTGCCTGGTGGAAACCAACAGATCCAAGCCATTTTCCATAAACCAAATCTGAGGACAGGTTTAAGTTATTAAAGAGCACAATAATTGCACCTGGAACCCATAAAAACCCCCAGCCTTGCCCACCCCGCAGCCTTGAATGTTTTTGCATGGCCAGTTTTGGTGCAGCTAGGAAAAAACCAAGACAGACTGTGATTCGCCCAGGAGCCCTGAACTCATCACAAGTGACACAGAGGGACAGTGACAGGAGTAGCAAAATATTCAGGAAAGGGCCGAGGCGGTGGAGCGGGGAGGCTCTGCGGCTCTCCCCTCAGCCCCGTGCAGCAAGGGCGCACCAGGGAAGGGCCCCTCGCTCAGCTTCCCTGGCTACAGACCGGGTCAGCCCAGAAAACTGGTGTTTAAACGATTTTCTTGGAGGCACAAGGGTTTACTGACCTCTTTAATGCCCCCTTTTAATACAGAATTATTTCACGTTCCTTCTTGGCTGTGTTTTTATTCAGAGTGGCAAGAAACGTTTCCTCTGGGTAAATTAGAGAAATTTTTCTTTTTTTATTTTTTTTCTTTGTTTCTTTTTTCCTTCCTTTTCAGTTAGCATCTATTTTTCATCTAAAACACCAGGCTGGTGGTGGCAGCTCCACAGGCAGAGGGCAATGCTCAGCAGAAATTAACAGCTTTCTGAGCGGCTGGGGTTGATGATGGAGTGCCCAGGGTTGGGGGGGACCCATGCTCTCCGTCCCTGCAATGGGCAGTGGGGGGAGCTGGGTCCCATCCTGCTGGAGGTGGGGGGCAGACAATAGGGTGATGTGAGGCCATCGCCCTGCGAAGCCAAGAGGATATGACAGATGAGGCATTGCAGGCTCTGTCACTCAGCAAATGCATATGAGAAGCTTCACCCCAAAACAACCACCCAGAGCTGAAAAAAACAGGCAACATCAGAATAAACCCAGCCTAACAGTTACAGAAAATCCAGTTACTCAAACAGCCTCAAGCCAGCCCCTCTTCTTTGCTTGTGTTATAATAATACACACATTTGCGGAAAAATAACAGAAATAAATGACAGCAGTTAACAGGACGCAGGCAGAAAACAATGCTGGAACAGAAATAGCATATCCCTGAAAAATGGGCTCAAACTCTAGAAGAGAGGGGAGGGATGCAGGACACCACATTAGCATGTGCAATGGGAGTTGAATGAGGTAGTCATCAACACCGGTGAGGGAAGCATCACAAATTTCATTAGATGACCCTTTTTGTCAGTTCTTTCCCAATTCCTGGCACTAGCAAGTGGCAGGGGGAACAAACTGACTGCGGATCTGTCTTGGACTGGCTGTGGCTTCAGGCAGGATCAATTTGTCGTGAAGAAACAAATGGCTGGAGCTTAATTTTATTTTGAGGATAATAATGACGGGAGCTCGTTTTCTTGTTGATGTTTTTAATTTAAATAAATCAAAGTAACAAATATTTTATCATGATATGTAGACCTAGAAAGACTATTTCTCTAGAAATCACTAATTTCAACTTGCTGGTACAGCAAACATTGGCAAGAGCTATATATTTTCCCTTCCATAATCAATTTTAAATTCTAGGAAACATTATTTAGGGTAGGAAAATCTGTCTGGTGAAGGGTTAATAATAATAATAATAATACACTAAATGAAATCCTCCTACCTTACTCACACCTCACTGAGGAATTATCACTGCAAGAGAGCAGAAAGCTGTGGAACCCCTTTCCTCTCTCCCTTCTACAAAATGGCTATTAAAGTAGCTCAATTTTTAAATCCATTTTATATGAGTAAATTTGTACCCACACAAAAAAGTTCTTAATTATGAGAAAAAATAATGAATTGCTTTAATTTTTTCTCCATTAAGAAGGCACATTAATTGAATTAGTAGCGTTGTTACATATCACCTGTCTGCCCCTAAATTAACATCACTATTGCTCATTCCATACTTATTTATGATGCACGGATAGAAAGAAATCGGAACAGTCTAAAAACCATGCCATGATGACATACAAACACACACACATACTTGGCATAATCACGGTTGGGAAATGCTGACATGGAAGTGTGTGTCTAATTGAGAAAGTAATTTAGATCTCTTAAATAATTCCATCACTTTGACTTGGAAATTATTGGAGACACGGGATATCTAAATCTGGGAACTAGATAAAAAAACAACCCAAAACAACCAATTTCTGGAAAAATTCTCCATGCATCGCCTTGAAATTACACAAAAGAAACAGATAAGGGAAAAAATTCAGCACAGTGCATCTGACAATTGCAATCCAAGCAGAATTTTCCCCAAAACGTCTTTCCATAGTGCCCTGTCACTGCCCTGCAAGGCCAGGGGAGGCTGCAGGCGATGATGGGGGCTGGAAGAAACGCTTGCTCCACTGGGTCTGAAAACTGCAGGTTTCCCAAGGTTTAAGTAAGATGATTGTGATTTTGTTTTTTTTAAGCTTGAGAGCCTTTTGCCATCACTAGACATACAGTAATTTGCAGTATCAAATACAATAATAGTACAGATAAGCATGTGACAGCAAAAGGATTCATAAATGCAGTGGTGTCCATAGCAAAATAGCAACATCTTAAAATACAAACAACCTCATGTTGGGCAAATATTAAAACTCACCCGACTGTCATTTTGAGCAGTCACACACAAGAAATGGCCACTATTTTGTCTAGACTACAAAACTGCTGGGGTGATTACTGAAGATGTCCGAATGAGGAATTTGCCATTCAGTTCTTTCCAGGAATGGAAATTTATCTTCATTTTGAGATATAAAAATATATAAACTCCGAGGAGGGGATACTGAGCACTCCTGAGGATTAGGGGGGTCTCGCCTAAGCCCCCTGCCACCCACCACCTCCCGGCAAAAGCAAAACACCAGCTACTCTGCTCTGGCTGCACACCCCTGCTGCCTGTTGAGACAAGTGGGATTGTCACATTAACGATAGCTTCATTTATAAACAATACATTTAAGGAAAGCTTTTAAATACAGCAATCTGTGAACCATTGGTAAGCGATAAAAACAATCTGCGCTGGGAGTCCTGCGGTCCCTCATCCTCCTCCTCCTCTCACCAGGTGCCGCTCAGAGAACGATGTCTTTTAGTCTCCGCGTGCCGGGCGAGTCCTTTTCCCGGCGTTCCTGCAGGAGTGGGTTGCCCTCCTGCCCGCTACCCTCGCTGTCCGCCCCCCGGGGCTCTGCCTCACTCGGCCGGGAAGGGCCACTGTTCCCAAAGGGCTCCTGTTCCCGGCTGCCAGCACAGTGCCCGGCACTGTACAGTGCCGCTGGCTTGCCAGACAAAACAGCCGTTGCCTGCC
Source organism: Mesitornis unicolor (assembly GCF_000695765.1). Classification (NCBI taxonomy): domain Eukaryota; kingdom Metazoa; phylum Chordata; class Aves; order Mesitornithiformes; family Mesitornithidae; genus Mesitornis; species Mesitornis unicolor. Next base: position 17,530 of record NW_010156732.1, read on the forward strand.
TCACGGACGGCACCGCTCACCTTGGGGCTACAGGCAGCCGGGTCCACCGTTCTTTTGCCTTTGGAGTTGGCGAGCCGCTCATCA
>NW_010156732.1:17697-18334 GCF_000695765.1 Mesitornis unicolor
CGAAGGTCCTTTTTGTGCTGCAGTCTGCGTAAGGCTCCGTGTCCACTGCTGTTGCCTCGATGGAGAGGGCAATGATGTTCCTCCCGTGCTCAGGGGACTTGGCGCGGCTGGGGACAGCGCCGCGGGGCATCCAGCACCTGTCCGAGTGGCCCAGGATGCGGCACTCCTCCCTGCAATGAAATCCTTCGCTCTGATCTGCGTGAAGAAAACACAAGGGGACGGTGAAGGGAGTAGTCTTGCCGCCCCCCACTCTGCCCGCAGTGGGGGGACCCCCACTGAGCCAGGCACTGCCCATCACTCCCACCCAAGCGGCAGTTATCATACACCAAACAGCAATTGTTTCCAAGGCAGGGCTCAGAAAAGGGATTTTTACTGTCATTTCTCTGCTGCTCTAAAGACTTGAGTTCAGTTTCTAACAGGCTGTGCATCATCTGCCACCGCCAGCCCAGCAACCTGGGGCAGGAGTTATGGCTGCAAATCCAGCACAGCAGCTCTGTCCCACGCGGTGAGCTGCTCTGAGTTGGCGCTTGCCATTTTTAGTAACCAGCACTAAGAGCTACCATGCTGGGTTTGAAGTGACATTTAAGCTTGACTTTTTGCAGAGGGGGGACAGGAATGGGGGGGGGGGGGGGGGTGT
>NW_010156732.1:18365-18833 GCF_000695765.1 Mesitornis unicolor
GGGGGGCGCGTCTTTATTTTTTTGGTGTGTATGTGTGTTTTAACTTTTTGCTTAATCCCTGCTGACCTCTTACACGACAGAGGCTTTATAAATCTCGAAGACTGCCCACTCCACTGAAGATTAAATGTGTCATTCCCGGCACTGGGCTTTATTAATACGAGAGCAATAAAGATCCCTTCTTTTGACTTGAGGCTGTCCCGACACCCCTTTACAGAGCTGAAATATGGAGTGGTGGTTTAACACTTCCCAGGCCTGAGGGCTCCCAGGCAGGTGCAAACCTCTGTGCCTGGTGCTCATACGCATCCCCACGCTGCCGGTTGACCCCAAAGTACTGCAGGGCCTTACCCCCTCATCATGGACGGACAAACTGGGAAGCAGCCAGGCTCAGCCAAGCGCAAAGCTGGAAATCAAATTCAGGAGTCTCAGCTTCCACAGCCTTTGATAAGCATCTGACCGCGCCTCCTGCTG
>NW_010156732.1:18864-24906 GCF_000695765.1 Mesitornis unicolor
AGGCTCCCAGATGCGTTTCAGTCCCAGCTTATGACTCTTCCTTCATTTCATAAGAACATATAATTGTGGCTAGCTCTCATAAAGCACAACCTTCCCCTACACAACGCTGTAGCTCCTTCCTATCATAATATATCATATACACGCACAGCAGCATTAAGCATTAATGCCATTACCACACAAGATTGCACTTGGTCGGTGCCAGTTTGATGGATCCAAGCCTGCAAAGGTGCAGACTCAGCCTGGGTTTGCTTCCTGTCCATCTGCAAACCGTTCATTTTGATGCTTTGTACATCTGTGTGCATAACCTCCGCTCCTCAGACACATTGGTATTTCCACCACATTCAAGCACTAGGGCGGCTGATAAAAATTCTCAGCACATAACACAATGCAGCAAAATATGAGCAGCTTAACACTTACAGAGAATAAACGAATAAAAGGCAGACCTAAAAAAAAATTCCTTTTTTTTAAAGGAGAAGATGCCAATTGAAACATCTATGGGTAAAACATTAGCTTTTTCACTACCTCAGAGCAGCTAGCCAGTGGTGCGGAGCACGGCGCCAGGTGGCTGTGTCGGAGGTCTGGGTTTCAGCAGCCACCTTTACAGCATTTTGAGAGAAGGATGCTCTGAGCCCTATATGCAGAACAACCTGCACTGAGATCTAAAAGCCCATGCTCTCATACTTTGATTCTGTTACTTTCAAGTACTTGAACAAAATAAAATTTAAAAAAAGAGAGAAAAATTGCCCAGCAAGTGTTGCTGTCTGCCTATTTATCCACAGCTTAACTTCAAAAGGGTGCTACAGGCATACAAAGTTGTGTAGTCTGGCTGTGATAGCAGAGGACTTGGTGATGGCTGGAGGGGCTACAGAAATATCTTGGGTTCTCATCCCCAATGAAACACTGATTTATTGTGCTGTGTGACCTTGGGCACATTGCTGGAGCACACATCACTTCAGTCTCTCCACAAACATGAAAGGCACAGGAAGGCAGGGGGGAGCTGCTGCTCCTCAACTTCCCTGCTCAGCATCACAGCTCAGCCCCAGATCCACAGGACCTCTGCAACCACAGCAAGTCACACTCTGGATGGAGCACAGGTGGGTTTGTTTTGCCTTGACTCACTTATTCCAAGCTTGCACATTTTACAGTTAAAAACAAATTGAGGACTTCACTGATTACTTCATTGCAAGTGGCTATTCCTCAAACCCTAGAAAAGGACCTGCGCTTTAAGAGCAGGTTTATTAAAGACCGCCGGCGTGGTGCCTATCTGCCGGAGAGATGATCCACTTTGGACACCAAGAGGCTTGTCTGCAAGTCATGACAGTGGCAGCTGAAACACAGGCAGAAGAAAAGATGAAAAGCATTACATTAAATTATACTATTTCAATCTTTTATTTTATGAAGGGAATGTAACAAGTATGGAGGATGCCGGGCTGACAGGCAGAGGGACAGGAGTCACCACCTGCCTGCAGACCTGAAGAAAACCAGTAGCTCCAGGGCACATTCTGCCTCCCTGCTCCTGGCCCACAGCGTTGGTCTGCAGAGACCATGTCCCCCAGCCAGAAACGGCCCTGCTCTTGGGGACAGCACTGGGCTGGACAACCCCAGGCCAGCCCTGACCTAGCAGCAGACCCAGGGACCAGCACAGAGCCCCAAGCAGCAGCCACTTCCACATGGCAGAACAAGGAGCTACTCACCCCTCATCTTCTCAGCCTTGGACTTCATATAAAATACTATTTTTACACTGCAAGCATGCCCTGTTGATACACACAAACACCACACCATTCCTCTGCTATACCAGGTCCTCAGAGGGGTCTGGTCCCCTGCAGCGGGCTGACCCCAGGGCTGTCACACCCCATCCTCCTCTTGCGCGCTGGGGAGCAGCCGCTGCCCCAAAGCCACTGGCACAGAGCTGCGGGCACGTTCCCTGCGCTGCCCTTCAAAGTCAGGTCTGACTCACCAGCCCTAACAGCCCCAGGGACAGTCATTCACATCCATTGTCTCTTTATTGCACTGTTCTGCCTTGGTTTTTACCACTTTAACAATCGGAAATAGGACAACAGGAAATTCTCTTCCAGTCCCAGCCCTGCCCTAGTCAATAGGACTGTTACTATCTGCACTGAAAGATGCTCTTAATGCAAGGAGCAAAGCCCAGGTAATAACTGTACCACACACGGCAAGACGAGTGGCAGGCAGCCAAAACAGGCAGCTTCCAACCCACCTCTGGGCCTGGCGCACCAATGGCAGGGCGCTGGACAAGCTGACGTGAAACAACTGCCCATGGGAGCAAAGGGAGGAAACAATGGAGGGGTTGCACTGGAGGAGCAACACTGCAACTTTGGCACCATTTGGCAAACACCTCAAGCCAGACAGGAGACCCCTCAGGAGCCCAATGGACCCAGCTGGCAAGGACCCACTGGCTGGCATGGCCCAGGAAAAGGGAGCACCATGGCCCCAGGGCTGTGCAAGCTGCTCTGAGCTGGGCTCGGCTGGGCTTCCTAACGAGCCGAACACATCACATGCACGCGGGGATGAGAGTCCCACTGCAAATCTGCCTGTAGGGATACCCATGTCAGGCACAGGCTGCCTGGGGAGATGCTGAACAGCCCTTGGGGCAGGTGCCATGTGTGGGTGATGGCCATGCAGTCTGGCACATGAGGTGCGCAGGTCCCGCAGCAGCAATGTGCGTTTTTCAGCCAGTCTGCCTTCGCCCAGTGCAAATCCAGAATCTTGTTTCAGAGCACCTTAAGGCAGGGTCACTTTTTAAATTGTTTTCCCCTCAGGAGAAAAAAACATCCTGGCAGAAGGCTTGCCATGAAGAGGTGAACAGTTATTCTGAAGTCAGGCTTGGCAGAACAAATGTGTCATTGCTGAACGTAAGCTCTTACATAGCAAATACCAAATTTTCTGCAGCTGCAGAAAGACCTGGTGGGACAGATGATGACACCTGCGGCTCATCAACAGGCAAGCACACAGCTCATGTCATGGGCTGGGAACCGGAACTGTGGACAATGGCACAGTGACACAAGGAGCAAGGAGGTGGCGTGAAGCACTGGGGCTGCCCCAGTTCCTGGGGCCGAGTGCTCTGGTGCCTGCCCAGCAAGACCCTCAGCACCTCCCAGTCCCACCATGAAAGCTCTTGGCCAGAAGAGCAGGAAGGTGGGATGGATGCCTGAGAGCCAGAAGCCAAGAGGAGCCCAGGAGGAGCTGGCAGAGGACATGAGGTGGGCACTGGAACAACAGTGCCTCCAGCCCTCCACTCAGGGCATTCTCTCATTAAAAGGAAGGATTAACAAATGTCCACGGTGTACAAATGCTTTCAGTCACCTATTCAAAACCTGTGTACCTGCAGCAGAGCAAGGTGAAGCTGATGTGCAAGGCACCCCCTCAGCTCTCCGAGCAATTGAATTATCTCCACTGGAATCACAGCGCTGGCCAAAGAGACAAAGTTAAATCGTAGCAAGGTGCAAGTGCCTGGGAATGTAATATTCCTGATAAATGGCCAGATGACATGTGCTGTTATACAATCCAAGGTGCAATTTGGGCGATGACAATAGTCCCTGGAGTTTTCATTTTCAAACAGCCGCTCAGTTCAATCCAATCCATGTCAGAGCAGCTTTGCTGAGGTGAGTAAGTAGAGCTCATTTGTGCTACTACACCGGGAGAAAGAAAAAGGAGTGGAGAGATGCTTGAAAAGGAAAAATAACTTTAAAAAAAAGGGTGACTGGAAGAATCGCAGCCCAGCCTGGACGTGCGTGAGGCAGGGGTGCAGGGTGAGCATGGTGCTGAGCGGCCCCAGCCCCATGCCAGTGCAGGGCACGCATGCCTGTACAGGGGCTGGTACCAAGGGTACCCTCATGCAGGAGCCTGGCTTTATATCCACATTTCGGTGTTTCTTCAGCAACCGTATGATTATACTGTAATCATGATGACACTGCTCCAGGGTACGGCAAACAGCACGATCATTAAAAAATTCATTTCAAAATCTTCCTGGAAGCTAATAAATTTTACAGCAGTTTCAATCCTTTCTCATTGCAACAAAGAAAAGCTTAGTTCCAGACAAATTAAAAGTAAATTGATTGCCTTAGGGGAATCTATTCAAATATCACTTTTCTACGTTAGAAATCTCTTCCTGAAACAAGAAGAGGAAAGCCAGGGAGAGCCAGCACAGGAATGATGTGGAAAAGCAAATCATTAAATCTCAGCTCACAAAACTAAGGCTGGGGTTGGGGGGGGGAGGAGGGCGGGAATCAAAATAAAATGCAAATGTCTCACTGAGGTGTGGGCCTAACATTTGTGATGGAATTTATGAATAATAAATATGAATAAATAGTAAACATGAAGGGATCAAACATTGCTGTTGATGTTTACTCATGGTTAGCCATCTTTCATGGACAATGCACAACTGCATTATTTAACACCTCTCTTCCAGCTACTTCAGGGTTTCTTTTCAGCTCCGGCACCTTAATTTTCTCAGGAATGTACACCACACAGTGCAAGGCACGTCCACAAGCTGCCGTGTGGCATCTAGCACCCTCGGCACGCTGGCAGAGCCCACCTCCCCTCCACCGCACCGGGAGCGGCCGTTCCCGGCTCGGGAGCAGCGATCCGCCACATCACGCTCCAGATAAAACAAAAAGCTCAAGCAAAACACAACAGTCCCCAGCTATGGTTCATCATCTGCCTGTAAATTAAGACTCTGCACCTGTCCCTTATCTCCCATAATAGCATAATATCAAGAAACAAGATGTGGGGAATAGTGTCTTGTATTTTTGACCTATGGGCTTTTTACAGAGCCTTCTTTGCCTTTCCTAATAAGGAATCTTCACTCTACGCAGAAACGTAATCCTGGCATGGCTTTCCTTGTACAATGCTGTACTAATAACCAGGGACAGTGACAAATGCTCTTTACCACAACGAGGAGCCTTTCTTTTCCTCTCTTTTGCCATTGTTCAGGATTTATGCAAGCTAAAAACCGCTGTATTTTTAATCCTGGATTGTCTGTCCCAACACAGGAGGTCAACAGTGCTGGGACAAAGCAAATGCCTGCAAGGAATTATTTTAATGAAACAAGGGATGTGAATTAGATTAATTTATCAAGCAATTGCCGATAAGGATCGATTGCTGAATGCAGCTCATGGGTAGCGCTTCTGTAACGGTCAACAGGGACATGCAACGGGGCTTGCTCATGGCTGCTGCAGACGCATACGGCTCCCAAGATGTGCCACGGATCCACACTGATTTACACCAGACGGGAGGTTGGCCCATTCACCTCCTCCCCTGCTCTATCGCACCATTAATAACACCCTTTCTTCTGCAGAATGGTTCCTGCATCATGAATGAAGACTGACACACTGACACATCTGGGGTGCCCAGCTAGCTATATGCTGGAGGGCCAAGGATAGATTCCATGCAAAAGATTTTCTCTTGGAAAATGCCTTCCTGGGCACACCGAAGCCTTTGGCATAAGAATGCAGCTGTGGGAAGGAGGGCAATCACTCAAAGCAAGAGGAGTTGGTTTTTGGGCACGCCATGCACTGCAGTGGAGTCAGACCTAGAAGGTATCAAAGGCTGGGATGCAGTTTAAGGCTGGCTGCCCCACTTTATCTGGGACTGTAGGCCAATCCCCACCTCATTCATACTGCAAAATTAACTCTCCTTCAGAGGGCCAGCAGAACACACCATTTAAACTCCAATTAATCCTTTTCTGAGGACTTAAGTGGTCCACAGAGCTTGTGCTGGCCCCTGAGTGGCGGGGATTTCCCCTCCAAAACTCTGATACTCACGCCTCAATACATGGCTCATTAACATCCTCACTGATGTTGGGATGCAAGATCCAGTCCTTGGAGAGGAGAGCACTCTGGGATCCGATAGACCTTTTCCATCTCGAACCATTACAGCTCTGTAATTCATAGGCACAGCTCCCATTAATGCTAATGGCAGTTACTGTGCTGCCTGCACGAGCGCAGAATAAAACCCTTTGACTTCATTACTGGAATTCAATTTTATTAACACTGGATACAGAGGGATTGTCCTAAATACACT